>NC_091796.1:41802500-42102500 GCF_041296235.1 Equus asinus | reverse complement strand
AGGTGGTTTGAGCTTTGCTCTACCAGGCTATCCCAGTGACAGTTTTCCAAACTCATCTATTCACAGAAGAAAGAAGTACTGTTACTATGGCAATTGGCCAGAAATATGCTAGGTTTTTCCCCCAAGTTTGTCCAAGGGCTCTAGTTTATTCCTCTCCTCAGTTCTTTCTCTTAAATTGAAACAAAAGGGGGCATTGTTCTTTAGCTCACAATAAATCTTTGTACTTGGCCATTGTTGAGGCACAATGAAAGGCTGTTTTGGCAACAACCTGACCTTAGTTAAATGAAGAGCCCTACTCCAAAAATAACAAGGATCCTAGTCAGTCTGACCTGGTACTCTGACCCCGTCTGTTTAGAGCTTCTAAATGAAGTTTTAAATTGTCCATTAACATGTTTGACGTAATTGCCCTGGGGAAGGTCCATATAGTGTTCAAATCTCTGGCTTCTCCATCTTGTAAGAACATAAAATTTTAGAAAAGCTTTTTCCATTTCCATTTGATCCAACTATGGTGATCTATACACCTGTGTGGGTCCCAATTTGCCTCACCCATTTGGTCAGACGATGGTGCTCCTAGACCTTTATTTCCTTTACTGATGCATAATATACACAGAGTAGAATTCATAGACCTTAAGTGCGCACTTCAATAAGCTTTAACAAACATATACGCTTGTCTTACCATCATTCAAATCAAGATATAGAACTTTTCCTTCACTCAAGTCTGTACCCATCTCCGCCCCATGGCAAACGTTGTTCTGATTTCTATCACTAACAAGTAGTTTTGACTTCTTTGGAATTTCACATAAATGGAATCACACACTCCCTTACTTATCTATCACTGCATCACTATCTATTGCCATCACTTTTGCATTATTCCATAATTTAGTGGCTTAAAACAAGGACCTGTTATCTCAGACAGTTTCTGTGCAATCCAGGAATGGCTTAGCTGGCCATCTCTAGTTCAGTCATCTCAAGGCTCCATTGGATCTGTTTTCAAGTTCGCTTATGTGACTTTTAGCAGTCTTTCCTTGATGAATGTTGGCCAGAGATATCAGTTCCTTGTCACGGGGGCCTCTCTAGGTCACCCACACCATGGGTACCTGGCTTCCCTCAGAACAAGCAAGAAAGATAAGGTGCACAAAACAGAAGCCACAGTCTTTTTGTAACCCAATGTCAGAAGTGACATTCTATCACGTCTGCCAAATTCTGTTGGCTAGAAGAAAGTCACTAGGAACACTGCAAAGTCAAGGAAAGTTGATTAAACAAGGGCGTGAATACCAGGAGGCAAGAGACTTTGGACGCCATCTTAGAGGCTGACTGCCACATGGAATGTATGCTTTTGGTCTTTCATTCACTTAATGTTTTAAAGATTCATTCAATATTGTTGAGGGTATCGGTAGCTTGCCCATTTTATTATTGAGTAATATTGCATTGTATGAGTATACCACAAGTTTGATTCTTCTCTTTTGTGTTGTTTCCAGTTTTTAGCTATTATGAATAAAGCTGCTATAAACATTCACATGCAAGTCTTTTTGTGGGCATAGGGTTTCATTTCTTTCCTATATATACCTAGTAATAGAATTACTAGGTCATAGGGCAAATTCTAAGCTTAACTTTAATGCAAACTGCCAGACCACTTCCCCACCAACAATATAGATGAATCCTAGTTGTTTTGCATCCTTGCCAACACATTTTTATGAGTCTTTGTTTACATTTACGTTTCCCTGACGAAGCGACATCTCATGTTTTGAATTTGCTTTTCCTTGATGACTAATAATGTAGAGCAATTTTTCATGTGCTTATTTGCCATTTGTAAGTACAGTTGGGTTGTTTGTCTTTTCATTATGGTTTGGTAATAATATTTACTATGTATTAATAAATATTTAAATTATTTACATATAATATATAATAAATTTATAAATTATTTAAATATTTATTAAAATAAATTCAAATTTTATTCACTTTGAATAGAATGATTTTTTATTTGTTGAAAACATAACTCACGTCTTTCTTCCTTCTCCTCCTCCCTTTCATCTTTACATTGGCTAATGGTCATCACAAAAGTGGTTCCAGAGTCACAAGAGCTATTCAAATCTTTGTTGCATAGGTTGGATTTGCAAGTAAGAAGATGAAGGCAAGGATGTCTTTATAGTACATTATTATTGTCTAAACTTTTGGGCCATAAAACCCTTTTAAAGTTTCTTTTTGAATGCCAGATGAAACTTACAGTCATGGAAGAGAAAAAGAGAAAGCCGCAGCTTTGTAATTGACTCAAAAGTTTATGAAGGCTGCAACAGGGCTATGACTGACCAAGGTGTTGTTACCTCCATAAGTCAAGCCACAAATTTAGGAGCATTATCACTAAGAGCAATAGTTCTTACCTCTGGCTGCATGTTGGTGTCTCCTGGGGAGCTTTTAATAAGTACCAACACCCAGGTCCACCTCGGACCAGTTACATCAGAATTTCTGGGAGAGGGGCTCTCTTAGGAGAATTATTTAAAAGCTGGAAGAGTACTCTGAGGGGCAGGTAGAGAATGACATTCTTGCTCTAGATAAGAAGTTCTCAGAATGTGGTTCCTTGACGAGTACCACATGCGCACCTCTAGGAACTTGGAGGCTCTTTACTCACCCTGAAATAGGATGACAGAGATACAAAACCCACAAAATGATGAGACCAATTTTCTTTTCCTTTTTTTGAGGAAGATTAGCCCTGAGCTAACATCTGTCGCCGATCCTCCTCTTTTTGCTGAGGAAGACCAGCCCTGAGCTAACATCTGTGCCCATCTTCCTCTACTTTATATGTGGGACACCTGCCACAGCATGGCCTGACAAGCAGTGCAAAGGGCCGCACTCAGGATCCGAACTGACGAACCCCAAGCCACTGAAGCAGAACATGCAAACTTAACCACTGTGCCACTGCATTGGCCTCTGATAAAACCAATTTTGGAAGAATTCAGGCCTCTAGATTTTCCTAAGATGCAGGTTCTTAAATAAGCTTTTTGTTTAATGTTTCATTTTGATTTAGAAATGACATCTTCGTTTCTGATTATTTAGCATGTATATAATCTGTCTAATCTGTACTTTAACAAGAAAGGCGTAAGCCTGCTTTTGTGTATTCCTCAGGTCCTTTCATGGGAGGCATAACGAACTATACTATAGTTTCTGGCCCACTTACTGCCAGGACTGTGGTTATCTGTATTCTTTTATTTTTACTTTCATTTCCCTCACTTGATTTAAGAAAATTCCAGTAAACATCTATTTCAAGGAAGTGTTTCTCCCACACACTCATTCAAGTCTAGATCTTTCCTAGGCTTGGTGAAATATTTATGGCTAGAAAGCCTCCAATGGTTTTGCTTTCCCATCCTAAAGGCAAGAATATTTTTCTAATCCTTGAGGCTTGGGATTTTAAATGGTTTCCAGATAAACTGTATATGTCATTAAGATTTTTTCGCTGCTCACAGCAAACACATGCCTCACAATTTACTTTGATATCTACAGCCATGGGCAAAAAGAAAAAAAGTCCACATATTATTTTCGTATTCTTTTCCCACTTGGATATCCAAAGCTATCGTGTGAGCCTTTTAGCATCATGACACAGTAAACATCGGACGGAGATAGATGCTTCCATTGCCTTCATACAAAGTACTACAATGCAATATCTTATTAATCAGGAGTTTATGCCAATGTTGAAACAAAATCTTACTTCCCTTTGAGATAGCTCTGTTCATCTCTACCTGGAGGCTATGGGTTTTGTTTTGTTTTTTTAAATATCTTCATTTAGCTCATGCTTTATGTACTTTTTTGTCTTTCCATCCTGCACTCTCAACTGGGACAATAAGCATGTTCTCAAGTCACATGCAGTTGACAGTGGTGAAGGCATGTTTCCTGAAACCAGATTTTTGGCCACACCTCTTTTAGGAAGACCAAACAGCCTTGACACCCAAGCTAGTGTAAACAGGCTAAGAAATGGGTATTTTATAGAGGTTATCTGGGAAAGATTTGCTGAGATGTAAACTTTGGTTGGAGACCTGAATGATAGGAACACCAATGATCCTGAAGAAAAGCTTCCCAGCCTGAAAGAACAGCAAGTATAAAAGCCGTGGAAGTGAAGAACAAGGTTGGTGTGTTCAGGGAACAGAGAGGCCAACAGGTGCTGGAGTGGAGCGAGTGGTACTAGCACATGAAGTGGTAAAAAGAAGCAACAAAGATTTAAAGGAAAAAAAAAAAAGAACTCATAGCCCTTGTTAAAGAGTTTAGGTTTTATTCTAATCCCGTCTGTTCATAGGAAGCCATTGGAAGGCTTTGAGGTGGGAAGGTGTGATCTGATTAGTACATTTTATAAATAATTTATGGCTGCTGCAAGAAAACAGATTGTAGAGGGCAAAACCAGGAGATGTGGTAGTTCAGACCAAAGGTGATTGTAGCTTGACCTATAAAGGCAGTGACAGAAGTAGTGATAAATTTGGATTTGTGATATAGCTTGAAGTTAGGCCTCACAGGACTGATTGAAAGATTGGAGATGGGAGATGAGAGGACGAGAAGACTCAAGGGTGCCTACCAAGGTCTGTGGGCTAAGCGAGAGTGTGAACAGAATGAGTCAATGAATAAGGGATATTGGGAGATGAACTGATTTGGGTTAAGATATCAAGGATTTTTATTTGGACATGTAAAGTTAGAGATTATATATCCAAGTTAAGATGTATTACTTAAAATGTTGGGACTGAAAGGGAAAATCTAGGGAATGAGTGAAGATAGATTCCCTGAGCTACTCCAAGAGTCAGGAGGGAAAGAGGAACCAGCTTCTCCTAGACTAAGGAGGAGTAACCAGTGAGTGAGGAGGAACACTGTGTGAATGTAGTGTCACATAAGCCAAGGGAAGACAGTTTGTCAACAAGAAAGAAGTAATTCGCTGTATGATAGGCTTTTGAAAATTCAAGTAAGATTAGAGCTAAAAACTAACCATTGGATTGAACAGGAATGTCATTGGCGATAATGAGAAAGTTAGTTTCCTTGGAGTGGTGGTGATGAAGGCATGATTGCAGAGAACCAACGATAGAGTAGGCAAGGTGATGAGGGGGTAACTCTTTCCCAGATCATTGCTTCCTTGCATCTGTCACACTTTGGTCTCCCTGAAAGCAAAGTCTCAAACCCAGATGTGAGAGAAGCTAGTCTATTGGGAGATAATCCTGGAGGCAGAATCAGAGAAAACAAAAAGTGATACTGGAAAAATATAAAAGTCAATAAAGAGTGTGTTATTGAGTTTATTAATGCAATGGCCTCAGTCACACTGGTGACCTTCTGAGAAATGATGTAAATTGCACTTTAGAGTTGTATTATAGAAAGACAGTGTAGTACCAAGTAACTCTAAGCCATTACAAGCTTAGAGGCTTAAAACAGCACACATTTGTGTGTCAAATATCTGGGCATGGCTCAGCTGGATAGTCTGCTTTAGTTTCCAGGCTGCAGTTGAGGTGTTGGTTTCATCTGGAGGTTAGACTGGGGAAGGGTCTTCTTCCAAGCTCATTCAGATTCTTGGCAGATTTCCTTGGCTATATAACTAAGGGCCTTCTTTTTGTTGTCAGTTGGTTGGTGACCACCTTTAAGTCCTACAGGCCACATGCAGTTTCTAGAGGCCCCTCCAGTTCCTTGTCACATGGACTTCCTTAACATGGCTGCTTACTGCAAGCTAGCAAGAAAAGCCTCTTTCCCTAGTCTGCTAAAATGGAATATTATAATATTATATTATTATAATATAATATTATTATAATGTAATAATCACAAAGTGACATTCCATTTCCTTCTATTGATTAGAAGCGAGCTACAGTCCTGCCCTCATTCCAGAGGAGATTGTACAAAAGCATGGATACCAAAAGGCGAGGAACCATTGGAGGGTCAGCTTAACAAACAAGAACCCACTGACTCCTGTTCCCCTTTGGGTCGGGGTGGACCCTGAGGAGTAATAACTCCTCTGACTTTCTGAGCTGCACCTACACACAGACTGAGAGATACTGAAGAAGGGGCTATCTGTGGGCAACGGCAGATGTGTGGAGCTGTCAACCTCAGCTATGCTGAAATCAGGTGCACAAGTGTTGCCTTGTGGGGCTCAAAGGCATCTGCAACAGCATCATTTGGGTCTCTGTTATATAGGTTTTTCTATGAAGGGGGCCAGAGCAAATAAGGCAAGAGCTGAAGGACAACTTGAGGTCAACAATTGTGTTCACATGAATGAAGCAAATTGCATAGTGGTTAAGAGCAGATTCTGGAGTCAGATTGCCTAGTTCAAATGCTGATTCTGTTACATCTTAGTACTACTACCCTGAGCTAGTTATTTAAGATTTCTGTGCCTCTGTTTCCTCATTCATAAAATGGGAATAATAATAGTTCCTAATTTGAGTGGAGATAAAAAATGAACATATATAAAGCTTTTACAACGGGATATGGCACATGACAACTACTAGAAACATGTTCACTATTATTTCTATGAAGCATTTCTTCTTCTCATTGGGAATGATTCAGGCAAGAGCAGATAATTGATGATGTAGGTGACAGAGGTTTAATTTCATGAAAAAGGATCTTGAGGAAGCAAAGAGTCATGGGAACCAGTGTACTAATGGAGATGTTGCCCTAAATAGGAGCAGAGAAAAGTTTATCCATTATAAAGGATGGAGGTCAAAGCATGTGGTATCACTGCTGGTAGTTTAGTACAGTTGGAGGGTGTTCTCTTCTGCTTCTATTTTGTCATTGAAATCAGATGCAAAATTATCTGCTAAGCGAGGAGGGTGGAGTAGAGCCTGTAGCGGAGGGTAGGTATAAAACAGAAGATGGACTAGATCAGCATTTTGAATTGTTCGCTTTAATCCACAAAAAGAAATATATATTTTTTTCCCTAAAGATTGACACCTAAGCTAACAACTGTTGCCAATCTCCTTTTCTTTTTTCATTGCTTTTTCTCCCCAAAGCCCCCCAGTACACAGTTGTGTATTTTTAGTTGTGGGTCCTTCTAGTTGTGGCATATGGGATGCCGCCTCAGCATGGCTTGATGAGCGGTGCCATGTCCGTGCCCAGGATCCGAAGCAGCAACACCCTGGGCCACCGAAGCGGGGTGCAGGAACTTAACCACTCGGCCACGGGGCCAGCCCCAAAAGAAATATTTTTAATGTTTTGAACTGCCTCAGAGTTCATACATGTAATCTGGAACAAAGTTTCACAAACAATACTTACTATTCCTATGTGTAATACGCACTGTTTCTGTTCATTGTCTTCTAATTTATTAATAATGCGAGTCAGCACTCATCAAATTAATTGGCTATGTCTCAACCAATTGGCAGTGTCTCACTTTTGGAAAAACTCTGACCTCAAGTAACAGGATAGAATTGTGGGTCAAGACTGAGAATCAGCATGGTTGAATATTTTTTCTTGAGTCATGTTCCAGAGCTCAAGTAAAAGTCACGAAATAGGTGGTAAATGGGGTTTATGCAGTGATAGGGTTTTGCCAAGTGATTACAAAGGAGAAGAGAAGGGAAAGCAAGTTGAGTTATGGGGAAATAGACTATAGCAATGAATAAATAAATTTAAGCTGAGAAAGAAAGAAAATGATGAGATCATTGAGATGATGAAAAAGTGGTAAGATTTTACAAGAGACTGAAAATTGCCAAAAATATTATTGGAAGCTTTCCCAAAGGAACTCAGGCAAAAAAAAAAAAAAAAAGCCAAAGGGAACTTCCTAAGGAATTGAGTTTCAGGTGCATATCCAGAAAAATGCTACAAATCAAAGTGTCAGAAGAGTCCCCAGTTCGAGACAGAGACTTGTGTCTTGTCCATTAAAGACACGTTATGAGGGCTGCTTACCAGCTTCATGTGTGTGTGGAGCTAACACCAAATGCCTCTCTCGACACACGGGCCCACACCCCACAACATTTGGAATGTGATGTCTTCGACTAGGAGAACATTTGGAAATCAATGTTTCACTAATACTGAATTATCATTTCACCCATATTTAATTAACATAGAATCAGAGAAAATTGTAACCAAGTAACTATGTATGTAATCTTGTCTAACTCCTCATTCTATTAAAGAAATGTATACCAAAGAAGGAGTTATTTGATTCATGTAAAGAAGCAGAGCTGAGCTCTGAGAAGATAGAGATAAAAATGCAGAATTTTAGACTCTAGTCCCTTCTCTTAAAAAATTTTTATGGAGATAAATTAATCTGTTAATCAAAACCAAAATGGTTGAAACCAGTAGTGTTGTTTTTTTCTTTCCTGCCTAAACCTAAAATGTACTGGCAGGGTTTAACTTGTCATTATTCTTAGAAGAAATAGCACACTCAATTATAATCATAGGAACAAAACTGTATCTGCAAGTTAAATTCTGTTCTAGTTTCTAAGAAATTACCCAAATTCTTTTATTGTCCTAGAACTTATTTCCTGAAGACTTACGAGCAATCAATGAACCATATAGAGAGTTTTAGAAGTACTTCTATTATGTAGAAGTTTTTTAAAAATAGTATTAACTCCCACAAGATTCTATATGTGTTATGAAAAAAGAGGAATTAAATTAACTGATGTTTATATGAAAACTTTGTGTGAGATAAAGGAAACATCAACATTAGAAAATGACTGCTGTTTTTTTCATTGAAAAAAAAGTTCAGGCTCCAGACCAGACCACAGCATTATACAACGTTTAAAAACTAGTGCAGACCCAGCACAGTCTTCAGTGTGAAAAGATTAACTTTGTGTCTATGGCAAGAGAAATAGGGAGCAGCCTGGCATGCTACAAAATGAGCAATTTACTTGGTTCACTGGTGGCACTCATGTAAATATTGTTGGATATATTTCATTTGGTGTTTCTAGTAAATTGATTACTTTTTCTTAGTCTAGACAGAATATGAAAATTTATTGATGACAAACTGTGTTAAAGTAAAATTTTAAACCAAAAGCATATGAGTGCACTCAATTATATTAACATGAGATGTTAAGTGTTTTTTTTTTTTTTTGCTTTCAATTCAATCATTTACTGTGAATATATTAGGTTCATTTTAGGCTTGACACAGTAAGGCTAAGGTTTTCTTCATGGGTCTGTAAATCTCCAAAAAACCTAAAACCTATGAGCTTTTTCTTGCTCTTTATTTCATTTTGTTAATTTCTCCCTGATTTTATAAATAATAAATGTTCGTTATAAAATAGAAACACAGAAACATATAATGAAGAAATATTTCTGTCATCAGAGATTACCACTCAATATTTTAGAATATTACAGACAGTCTTATATTTATATGAATTGGAGATTACACAGATCTGGAGAATTATCCTACTTTTTCACTAACACTATATTTTATGCCTTTTCTTATTTAAGTAAAGAGTCTTCAAAATAAATTGATAGCATGATATTCCATTATCATCATCATGATAATAACAATAGCTACCATTTATTGATATATTGATGAGCCAAGCACTAAGCTAAGATCTTTATGTGCATTATCTCATTTATTCCTATTTTGTTCCCATTTTATATATAAGAAATGTGAGGCTTCTGTGACTTACCAAGGTTACTCAGTTAGTGAGAACAAAGCAGCAATTCAGATTCATATCTTTCTGATTACCAAGTCAGTGCACATCATTATTATATTCATTAGCCTCTATCGCAGTACATTTTATCACAACAATGTATTATAAATAATTTACTTTCCTGTCTTGGGACACTTAGTTTATTTTCAATCATCCATATATTTAATGCCCCTGAGAGAAACATCCTTACATGTGTACGAAATCTTTGTACCATTACCTTACTTCTTTAGGATCAATTCCTTTTACCTGAATTACCTGGTAATTTGACATCAAAGCTCTGTATGTCGACCCCCCTCCCTTTCAATTCTGTCTTTCTGAACTTCTCATTCCCTAAAGTTTCCCCTCAGGTTCTTGGTTCCTAGAAACTTTCCTACTGGCCCTCTTCCCATGGGAATACACCTTGAAGTGAAAAAATCTTGACCCTTCCCCCATGTCACTTCCCTGTTTCATGGGCCCCTGTGAAGCTCCCAGCCATATTAGTCACCCTACGGGCACTGCCTGTCACCCTTCCTGAGATGGCTTCCACACAACAGCGTAGTGCAGCCAAATAGCTGCCACCTTATAGACAGAGTCACCTCTGGCACCTGGTGTTGACTTTCCAGGTCTTATTTGTCTCTGAAGATTTGACAATTCTGATTTGTTTTTGGAACATATACAATATAATTTGGATACATCTTATTAACTGGTAGCATTTATGTGGCAAAACTAGCTAACTTTTGTTGAATGTTTACTAGGGGTTCCTGTCCTGTGATCCCACCTAAAGGTTATGCTTCCATTTCAGCTCCATGTGGTGATTAGGAACCATGGAGTACAGATCACATTCTGAAATGATTAATTCACCAAAGGTGTGGAATTTTCCTAATCAATGTGTTTCAACTGCTGGTACATTTCTAGCATTTTGCTTAATGTATCTTATATGAAGAAGCAAACTTAAAATACTCAAGTTTCATAAATCTCCAAATAATCACATACACCCAATTACTAAATCCCTATCAGTGGTTCTCAAACTTAAGAATATGTAAAAGTGACCTAAGAAATTTATTGAAAGTGAAGATTCCTGTACTTCCTCCCTGTCATCCTTATGGTTCTGATTCAATAGGGGATCTTTATTTTAACAAACATGGGTGATTCTGATGCAGATGATCTGTGAACCACACTAAAAAATAGTGCAAGCGAATATCAGCAAGTTCACCCTAATATTTGTCAATTGCAAAAGAAACAGTACTCTGCTCCATCCTCTTTCCTGCATCCTAACATAACTAAAGAAAAGAGGCAACTAGCAGGAACTCCACAGTTTTAACCTGTTAGCTATGGCCAGATTTTCTGTAAGGACTCGAGCGTACAGTCACAAAGGAGCCAAGGAATGGCATAAAACAGCCCCTGACTTTCCCCTTGCACCAACTATTACTACATACAGAGGGCCTCCAGTGAGATCCTTCTCTATAGTCTCAAATATATCTAGAATTTAGAACATACTAAAAGGGTTTAAAAGGAAGGAATATGCCCAGAAGCCATACCATAGCAAAATTCCTCTATCAAATAAGATGTGGGGTTTTTTAAATAAAATAAGATCAAAGGGCTCTGCTAACCCCACTAACTGGATATCAAAGCACTAGTTTCCTTTTTATTTCCTGCTTTTTTAAGACTATGTTGTTTCATTTTACATGAAGACTCTATGTTGCATGTTTAATTGAAAATGCAGCTGAGAGATGCATTTATTTGCTTAATTAAACAAAAGTTAAGCAAAAGTGATTTAAGTTGCACCTTAGCTTGGTGGAGTAAAGGACAGGGGGAACGAAGGTTGAGAGAGAGGATCTTGCTGGGAAGGAAGACCCAGAATCTCATATTTTAGGATTTCAGTCTGAGGACTGAAACCCAGCCCTAGGGGAGAGGAAGTAATCGAGGAAAGCAGACAAATTATCCAAAAATAAACAAACAAACAAAAAAAATAGAAGCATAGCTGTCTTGCTATTTCCTAAGCCTTGCCTGCCATTAGCTGGATAGCTCAGTTCCTCCCAAGTCTGTCAGAGAACAGGGCAGGGCTGCAAATCGTATGTGTTACCTTCCAGATGACACTATCAGCTCACCGTACAAGATAGTCGTTGCCTCCGAGGCTCACAGTGGCACATTTCTTTTCCTTTCCTTCGGTCTTTATTTGAAGCTTTTCTTCTCTCTCACGGCACACCCGAGCACCATAGTATCCTGTTACAGAATGTTCTCCTAGTGTAATTCAGAGGAAGCTCTTAGATCTGCATCACTTTCCTTGCCTTCTGATTTCTCAAGATACTTCTTAACTCAAGGCCTGATTTTCAGCAGTTTAAAAATAGTTAATTTGGCTTTGGCAAATCCTTGAGAATAATTTCTTGAATTCTAAAAACATAAGTGGCTCTTAGATGCTTTTTCTTGGAGGGTTAGTGAGTAGGCTTTTAGCAAAAATTATTTTCACTACAGTTTTGGTGCATGTTGATAATGAGGTAAGGGTCAAATAGGATTTTCACATTGGTCAATGAGTTTCACATTGAGGAAAAAACAGTTCTTTAGGCAAAGCTACAGTTTTATCTCCATCAGATAACTAATAAGTATGTGAATTCATTCATCCATTCACATAAAAAATATCTTGACCCACAACTAGAAGGACCTGCAACTAGGATATACAACTGTGTACAGGGGAGGTTTGGGGAGATAAAGCAGAAAAAGAAATACATATTGAGAGTCTACTGTTCTACGTGGTAGGCATACAGTGGTGAAGTAGATGGACAAGATCCTCTGGGGGTTATATTTCAGTGTGGCACAGCTAGTTACAAGAAGGTCATGCAATTATTGGAGGTAGAAAGGAGTTAGCTAACCTGAACCACAATATCTAGACAGGATCTGCCACTTTCACCAACCCAAGGGAGAAGTAGTAGGGATTCCAAAAGCTCCCCACCTCACTTTCTTGCACTAATTTGTGAATGCAAATGTTTGATGTTCCAGGCATTCAATATCTAAATGTTGAAAAAAAAATTCAATGAAAAAAATCTAACATACATCCTATCTATAATGGAAAAATTATGTCAAGTGAAGGTAATGTAATACACTAGGAATCAAATAACTTAATTTGTAATCTTTCCCTTTTTTCTCTTTGTGACCTTGGCAATACAATTTGACTCATAAAAATGTGTTGATGGTCAAAGTTTTATGGGCATACAAGTGTGAACACCTTTCTTTGTCCTCAACAAACTTCTCACATGAGAGAAAAATACACACAAACACATGCATGCCTTATCACGCACATACACAAACATACACATAAACCTATAATTTTACAGCAATGGGCTCAAGACACACAAATGTCTATGGTTAGAGGAGTGTTTGAACCAGATCTTCAAAAAAGTCACATTTTCACAAAAGAAGTAGGCAAGAAGTGAGTAAAAACATTGCAAATGGAGGCCTCATCATGAGCAAGGCACAGATAGAGAAAGTATGTGTGGGCACAGGGAGACAGGTATTTGAATGTGATTTTGCATTTCAAATTTATCCCCTAAAACCATAGAAGGCCCTTAGGCAGGAGAATGCCATGATCCTATCTGTTCTTTGATGGCAGTTGGAAGGAAGGAACAGGGGAGAGAATGGAGGCACAAACACCATTGGACCTGAGTGAGGCTGAGGGTTTGAACTGGGGTACTGGTAGGAGAAACATATGAAGAGAGGTGTGGAGGACAGTAGCGGTAGGGAACTCCTCATGCTCATGAACACTTGGCTCAAGAGTAGTGGAAGCACAGTAATTTCACTCACCAGAACAGTACAGTTCTTCTGTATTATCTGGAATTTTTAAATAGATATTGAATACTTACCACGTGCCAGGTACGAGGTGACATGTTTTGTAGGCATTAGACCATTCCATACTTAAAACTACAGTGTCATGTCCTGTACCAGAGTGTGTGGGCAGGGAGAGTAGCTGATTCATCTTGTACCTTCTCATACCAGCACAGTCTATTAGGAAAGCCTTACATGGTTGTACTTAGAAGGCATGAAATGACTGTATGCAAAAGAATTAGTGAATGAATGAAACTGTATTTAAATTCTCAGAAATCTTGGCAGTTTTGGGCAACAAATAGGATGTGCTGTGCAAACAAGGGAATGGAGTTGAGGAGTCTCAATCTCAAGCCTAATTAATTAGAAGGAGGGCACTATTTATATGGAAAACCCAGGAGAACCTGATGTGCTGTGGTAACATACTGTTTGTCTTTTTGCAATAGTGAGTTTAAAGTACTAGAAGGATAACAGGGTCTTGCAGAAAAGCTGAACTAGAGCTGTAGATCCACAGATATCATGTAACCTCTTGGAGCTTCATTTGTTCAAGGAGGTTGAAAATATGATGGCTCTAGACACACAGAAGAAAAAACATTGTATTCTTAGTACATTACTACCTAAGAGATTGACTAGGGTGAAGTCTGGCGTCAAGACTTCAATGTGGAGCCCAGGAAAAGGCTAGAGATAGAGACTAAAGGGAAAGTCTGTAGTCAAAGTCAGATTTTGCACAACAGAACGAAGAAGCAAAATAAAAACCAGTCTTGAGACAGGCGATCAAAACAAAAAAAGAAAAAGCAGAAAATGATTATGGGGAATCTCCAAATACAGATTTCTGTTGCCTTCCTCTTTTCAAAGAAGCATCGTCTATTAAGGGAAATCCCTAAGATTTTGCCTCCTTGAGAAGGAATCTCATCTGCTTTTCATTTAAGTCTCAAGATTCATCACACTGATTTGTGGGCTATGGATAAAATAGAGTTTCCCAGATACCAAGAATGAGAGACCTGCAAACTATTATGAGCCATTAAGTTCCCAAAGGTCATCACAGGTGAAATACTGGTCGGGCTTCTGGGAAAGATAAACGGGAATGTTATGGCAAGACGTCAGCTGTAAAGCAGAGTGGAGACTGAAGCTATGGTTATTCCCAACTAAGGCATTCTCTTCTCATGTTAATAATAGCAGCTAATATATACTCAATGCTAACTCTGTGCTAGTTCTTTTCATGAATTAACCCTTTTGGCTCTGACAGCAAGACTATGAAGTGGACTCCTATAACCCCCTCAATACAGGTCATATAATTGAGGAAAGTAAACTTGAAGTTTAAATGACTTCTCAAACCCCACAGCTAGTAAGGGTGGAGCTGGGTTTATCATCAAAGCACTCTCTCTGGAGACTTTGCACTTAGGGTTACCATGGCAACTGCCAAAGAACCTTAAGCTCCCAAGCAAGCAATTGCTTGCCTCTGAGGCAAGGAATCTCTCTAGCAAGACAGCTAGGAGAGAACCTAAGGAAGGGCTTGACAGCAGGAATCTTAAACATACTTAATTTTCATAGGGCTTTAGAATTAGCGTCCATTTTAAGAAGCGGATGTTCTGCTTTCCACCCAATTTGAACCAAGTAGTTTCATAATATTTCAAATTAGTCAATCCTTTGAAGATGCTTCAGCAATCTCAGCAATATATGTTCTGAACCACTGGATATATAAGACTCAGTCATCAGGTAATCATTATGAAGAGTCATATTCTCAATTGACAAACATTCTAAAGTAAAAAAAACAAAAAAGAAACAAAAAAGCAAAAACCTTTTAATTATCCTATTTTCTTAATTGATTTTCATTAATATGAAATGGGTTGCACATCTGACTTATTTTAAATCATTTCGTATTAATAGGAGTGCCTTTCAGGTGGACCACTCTGTATGACTTGCATGCTTAAAAACCATTTTTTATTCTAATGTCTTACAGCCACCCTAGGAAAGGAGTTCTATTGTCACCCATCCCCCCCCCATTTTATGATGAAAAACAAAAACAGAAGCAGAGAAATTATGCAGTTTAACCAATATCCCATAGCATCACAGTCTTCGAATAGTCAAGGTACATAAATGTGGTTATAACAATGGACCAGTGATCTTTCCAAAGCAGACTCTAAAATTCTAAAAGATGTAGAACAGGATTCTAAAAAAGAGGCTCACTTCTCTAAGACAAATACAATCTCATAAGCTCATATCTGACATATGATCAACAAACTCACACTAAATTTTTAAAACTACTTGATTTGCTTTATCATAACTAGTAATATATAAGAATTTTGTACATAATTTATTAAAATAACTGAGAAATAGGATCTTTGAACATTAATGAAACAACTGAAAAAATAGATTATTGAATAATTACCCAATGTTAATCCTTAAGAATAATTGTTATAAGTCAACCTTGTGAATTCAAGATAGGCACATTATTAACAATCATAAATATTAGAAATACATTTGAAATGTCCATATGGTTAATATACACAGAAAATTCATTGACTGAAATCAGCTGTGAAACCTAGCCTGGAATTTGGTTGGCTATTAAGTTTCATTTTGTCTCATTATTTCAAAATTTAAATAGTTTGGCCCATTTCTACATTTGTTAAAAATTGTAATTTTAAAATATTAAAAAAACTTTACAAACACGTAGATATGACTAGCCATTTCATCTAAAAATTTATAAAACAGTTATTCCTAGAGAGCTTTCATGATCTGTATTTCAAAAACCATCACTATTTTGTACTTATAAACCATATCCTTGCATCATATCTTTGCATATATCATATCCAGATATGAACTGTAAATATGCTATTATATACTAAATCCCATATCCCACTTTTAATTACACTATTGCTTTTGTTAACATAGACTGTTGCCTCTAATAAAAGCATGACATATTTTTACAGTTTCAATGGCAAAATTAAAGGTTCTTTGTTGAGGAGATAACAAGGCAATAACCAAGATATTTGAAACAATAACGTTAACACTACATTGATTTTAAGAAAAACAAACATAAAATGGAAACAGAATAACTCACTTTATAAGAGAGGAGAGACAGCTTTTTAAGATATTTAGATTCTCCAACCCAAATAGGAGTTTTAAAAATAGAGAGAAGAGAAAGAGAGAGATGAAAGACCAAAACCTTGAAGGTGTAAAAATACATTCTGAAAGCATTTTTTAAACTTAAAGTTCACTGACAAGGTAGGTAACAGGAAATGTGGATTCAGCGCAGGATTTTACACAGAACAAAACCTAGAAACTAAAGTCCACCAAAATGGAATTGTAATAACAGTCAGTGCCTGGTTGGACTCTCTCTTTGTGTTATGAAGAAAGGTCATGTTATAAGAATAAAACAATAACAATGCAATATACACACTTTATAATGTTTAGGGGAACAATAGTTTTCAAGCACCATACAAACAATTAATTAATTAGCTAACTGAAGATAATGTTAAAACAATGTCTCTACAATTTGCTATCAGGTTATACTTCAAGTAATCTATGATATAGACTTGAATTAATTACACTTTATTGCACTGTAAATAGGCTGTTGTCATTATACCCAAATGTAAACAATAATGCAGACTTCCTTAATTTTTCTTTCTGTAGGTCCTCTTGGGTGGAAGGTAAGTAATTAAAAACTATGGAAAAATTGTGAAATTTGTGTACTTATTTACAGTATCTCTCTGTAAATGTGCATTTGGCTAAGGAGATCCCATCAAAATAATGGGGGAAAAGTCCCAAACAAAGCATCTTCTATTTTTAAAAACTGAGAACTAAAAAAAAAAAGAGATGAAAAAGCCACTGGCTTTTATAGACTTAAAAGAAAACAATCATCTTGTTGTGCATGCTGCTGCTAGTGTCCTAAATTTGGGTTCCAAATGATCCAAAAATTCAAGCCCGTCTTCATCTTGTTGTTCACTGCAACAACCTACGGAACCGGCCATCGATCCTTTTCCTTCGTAGTTATACGTAAGGACGTAGTCTTGAGCATGGTTATGATTGTCGTCCTGGTTACACAGCTGCACCTTCTGCCAAAGAGAAAAACACAACACATTTTATTATTATTATTTTAAACACCAAAACTTACTAACATAAAAATAATTGCTTTGATTTACCTTTCATTGTTTAATTTTTAGTCAGTGTCTGTCCTCTAATGGATTCCTACATATAAAAAATGCACACGATTGGTCTCTCTCATAAATCACACTATAAATTCACTATATAGCATGTTTCTAAAAGTCACACATGTGGCAGTAAGTTTACAAGTGTTCATTTTAAGTAATCATTACTCTGCTTTTCAAAACTATGGCTAACGTGAAATGCATCCATTAAACTGAACCCAAGTTGACGTGGGCTCAGATCTTTCTAGAAAGGTATAGTGACTGTGCAGGCTGGAATTGCCTTGTACCACACTTTTGGCTTCTAAGGTATGACTTGTCAGATGGGAACAATTAACACAAAGTCATGAGAAAAATAATTTAAATATCATTACACACTATTTCAGCAAGAATTAAAAACCAAACAAAATATGAGAAAAAGTAAATATCCACTTAACATCTGAACATATCTAAATTAAAATGAAGGAAAAACAACTTTCTAATTAGTAGATTAATAATTAATTGAAAATAAAGGTCAGGCCACTAAATTGTAATCATTTAGAAAGTTGAAAAGAAACCCAAACAGATTAGTAGGACACTTAGGGAAACTCACTTCACCAAGATGGGACTGAGTGAAATTACGCCACTCTGTGTAAGCGTATTGGCAGTTGTCCACCTCCACGTGTCCTCCCCTGCAGGAATCCAGGGTGCGCTGCCCACCTCCCCGGTCCAATTCCAAGGTCTGGTGTCCTTTCACCAGTTCAATGTTCTCCTGCCTTCCAGTGTTCACTCCTGATCCCATGGTGCCACAAATTCCCTGAGCCGAACTGCCCACGGTATGTGTTGTAAAGCCATTTGTGGAATACTGAAATGAAACAGTTTGCATTGGGGAAATACAGAAGGCAACCAAAAAATAAGAAAAGAACAAACAATGCAGGCAAGGCAGTGAATTTTTGTGCTAGAAAGTAAGCTTTCTGAGGGCAGGAACTAAATCTGCCTTGGCAATTCTGAGTGCCTAACTACAGTAACCCCAGTACTACATGTAGAGTCTAATACAAGGAGCAAATTGCAGATGTTAAGTGGCCTCTACCTTGAGACAAATCAGAAAGCTAAATGGATATTCCCCCTCCAAAACCTTCTCAGAATACTGTGCAACTTTTTTCATTTGTTAAATCCGTCCAGCATCTCACTCCTCACAATCAGGATTACAAAACTATTGTCTTACATGTATTTACCCTGCTTAGTTTGAATTCATTCCCTTCACCTGACTAGGGCAGAGACAGAAATAACGATCAGTGTTTATAGTCAGTGTCTCATCTACTTGCCCTTCAACTAAAACAAAAATAATAGAAATAAAGTTCTCACAAAAATCTTAGCTGCAACAACAAATCCCTGTGATCTAAAAAAATAAAAATAAATCAGGCAGGGAAAATACTAATGACAAATCTTTGGCTACTCATTGTTTATACTGTGTTTTTGTAGGAAACTCTAAGTTTTATTTTTTCCAATACCTTCGTAGATGCCAACATCCTTTTGTTCTCTAAATCTTTCCTTCCCTAATCATTAATTATGCTTTTTATAGGAAATTCACTTGTTCCTCGTCCACACACTGAGCTAGAAATCAAAGATGGAGCAATGTAGTCACTTGCTAGCACTCCTGTTTCTTGTACTTGGCCTCAGCCTTCTTTCTAACCCTTATTAGAGCCAGAAAGAACTCCATTAAAGTTCTTCCCATGCTGATCAAAGCTTGTAGTCATTTTATTGCTGTTGCCAGAAAAACATTAAAACACTTATGCTGATGATCTGTAAGTAATCAAATGAAACATTTTTACAGAACCAACAGCAGTTTCAATACATAAAAAAGACTGAGCCTAAAGTTAAAGCCATGAAACATTTGAAGTAGAAAATAAGAATGACACGTTGAAGGCTTTTTACTATTATCACTGCATGGCCAAATTGAAATGCTATGTATCACCGTGGGAACCAATGTCATTTTATCTGTTCCATGGGACCAATGACATTTTATATATTGGAAGTTACCTGATCTCAAAAGAACTTTGCTCAGAAAAGGTAATTCTAGTTGGTTAGGTCAATTGATCCTTTGTATTTATTTTAAGAAGACAAACTACTTACCACTTTGTCGTCCCCAGGAGCTTCCGTGTTTGACACAATGAGGTTCTGTTGGGCTAAATCATCAGGAAATACTTTTGGTTGCTTGGTTGCCCTAGAAGCCCCACAGACTAAGGTAAATAGGATACCTGGAAGATGCGACAAATAACTTCAGTTTATCATAGAACAATGTCAAGTTATGAATTTGTGTTAACAAATACAGGACGACTTTCCAGAATACATAAATATGATTGCTTGTGTCAAAGTAGCATACAAAAGTCTGCCCTCCAGCTAGGCCACAAAGACATGCTGTATGCTGTATTTCTAAATTGAATTTTATGTCTATGCTGAGACAACACTAGAACTACACATAAACGCACTTTCAATACAGAAATTAAGTTTGTGTGTTAAATAGAAATGCAGCTATATACCAATGAACAGCTATAGAAAACAGCGTTGATTCTAAGAATGTGTCATGAAAGTTATTTTAAAGGCTATTATTTAAATTCATGAAAGGACTTACAAAATAGCAATGCTATGCCCAACAATATCGCAAGAATGGCCCATGTTCCAAGTTTTACTTCTCCGTTGCCAGTCCTTGGACTTACGCGAGAGGTGCAGTCATTTTCGATAATACAGTCACATAAAATAACGGTTAATGGAGTAATATGTGACTGGCCAAGTCTATCTGCAACTCTGATAGGTACTGTGTATGTTCCAAATGGAAGGTCATTCTGATAGGAAAGGCGTGTTGCTGTATCTGAAAGAAAATAAAACCAAAAGTTATAGAATGTCATTGATTTCTCCTGAGCATAAATAACTAGTGATAGGATGTGTTAGTGTCTTCCAATAGATTCCGACTCCTAGCAACCCTGTGTACAGCAGAGCCGAACCCTGCTGGGTTTTTCTGAGCCATCCTCTCATCTTCTGGTGCCATTTCAGACAATGCTCCACTGCTATGCATAGGGTTTTCATGGCAAATTTTTTCAGAAGTGGGTGACCAGGTCCTTCTACCTTCTTCCTAGTTTGTCTTAGTCTGGAAGCTCCCTTGAAACCTGTCCCCCACGGGTGACCCTGCTGGTATTTGAAATACCGGTGGCATAGCTTTCAGCATCACAGCAACACACAGTGGTCACAATATGACAGACGGGTGGTGTGATTCCCCGAGCTGGAAATGAACCCAGCCCTCGGCTGAATCTTAACCATTGGACCACCAGGGCTGGCTGCAGTGACGGGATATTCATTATATCTTTCTACAAATGGATATCCCTCATGGGGTGGCACAACTGCCACGAGGTTGTAAATGTGAATGCACTGAGTAGTTCTAATTGACAGTCACTGCAAATATACTGCATATAAAAGTTTGTCTATGTTGCCTCTTATAGAAAGGTCTTTTGGCTTTTGTAATAATATATTTCATCT
The DNA here is from genome assembly GCF_041296235.1 of Equus asinus. NCBI lineage: Eukaryota > Metazoa > Chordata > Mammalia > Perissodactyla > Equidae > Equus > Equus asinus. Next base: position 42,081,490 of record NC_091796.1, on the reverse strand, counting down.
GTCCATAAATGAATCCTTCCAATCAAAAGTAATAAACTGGTTAAGAGATTGGTTTTTATCACATCTTTAAAATTTTTCATATAACTAGTCAATACATATTTTCTTTTATACATGATTCATCAGAGAGTAACAGTCTGAAGTTCTGGATGTTTCTCCTTACTTTGGTTTCATATATTGTGCCAAACAAGCATAAATAGTTCTGACTTATTGTCAGAGACTGATTTCTGACAACTTAGAACATTGCTAACCTTGAATGTGTTAGTAGGCATGAATCAAGCTGCTGGAACTTCATCCCATGGTCCCACAGGACACTGGGACCACTTGTGTATTTTTTCATTTTTATGGATTTTTTTTAGGTCAAGGGTAGAAAATATCCAGGCCAAAATCCAACAAAGTCTTGGGTACAGAGCCAAAGATAGGCACTACTTCGAAAGCAGATCTCACACGCCCATGCCCAGGAATAATCCTTCTCCACCTAACTGGCCCAGTGTGATGTTTTCATTTATTTTTATGGTGTTTGCAGTTCTAAATATAAATCTGCATGTTTGAGTAAAGAAATCATTGAGGGGCAGGCCCTGTGGCCCAGTGGTTAAGTTCGTGGCGCACTCTGCTTTGGCAGCCCAGAGTTTTGCCAGTTCGACTCCCAGATACGGACACAGCACCGCTCATGAAGCCATGCTGAGGCGGCATCCCACGTGCCACAACTAGAAGGACCCACAACTGAAAAAAAAAAAAATACACAACTATGTACCGGGGGACTTTGAGAGGAAAGGGAAAAAAATAAAATCTTAAAAAGAAAAAAAGAAATCATTGAATTAAGTCAATTTTAAAAGAAAGCATTGTTAACCTCGTAAGTCTATGTATAAAAATAACAACAAGGGGCTGGCCCAGTGGTGTAGTGGTTAAGTTTGCACACTCTGCTTTGGTGGCCTGGGGTTCGCAGGTTCTGATCCCAGGCGCAGACCTAGCACGGCTCATCTAGCCACGCTGTGGCAGCATCCCACATAAAATAGAGACATACTGGCACAGATGTTAGCTCAGCGACAATCTTGCTCAAGCAAAAAGAGGAAGAATGGCAACAGATGTTAGCTCAGGGCCATTCTTCCTCACCAAAAAAAAAGAAAGAAAGAAAGAACAATATGACTAATAAAACCAAAATTTGTGATTCATAATGTGCCATGGTCTATTTCATTCACTATCTCATTTACTCCCTCAAATCATCCCATTTTACACCAGTAAACTGATGCTCAAAGAGAATAAATAGCACAGTCAGATTTACATAACTAATAAACAGCGGAGCTGGCACTTATCATCAAGCCTATCTGATTTCAAGGCCTAACTTCATGTTTCCCAGGCTTTTGAGTTATTTCATACAGCAAATCCTTAAAATAACAAAGTTTTAACCCACATAACCCTGCCAACATTTCATTTTGCTAAATATTAAAAATTTTTTAAATTATTAAATATTAATATTATTTATTTTATTTTTAAAAATTAGCACCTCCTTCAACACTATTTTCAAAAATATTATAACACTAAATAAGTAGAAAGTACAAAATCTAAATATAAGGTTAATTCTTCCCAAGAAAGGACAGTTGATAACCTCACACACACACACACACACACACACACACACATCCCGGAATATTGTCGTTAAAAAAATTGAAAATTTTGTCAGTTCACAAAGCAGCATTCAGGACATAGTGCCTTAAAATCCATCATAGCTTCCATACGGTCTTTTCTTCCCCCATTCTGTTCTCCCTTTCCCTTCTCTCACAACCTTTCTTTTTAAATTGAGGAATATTCATTGGAAGCATGAGGATGAAAACCCTTCAAGGACATTTTAAAGGCAAGCCCCATCAGTTTACAGTGGCTCTTGAGTCACAAAACCTGGAGTGACATGACATCATGCCCACAGGTAGTGTAGTCAGGAGGCGAAGAATGTGCTGAGGAGTTAGGAGCTGATGTAGGAGGGATGCAATGGGGATACGAAGAGAGGTCCCCTTCACTTTTGCTATTCTTGTCACCATAGATCCTGTCATAGTTAAGTCAGAAGTACGGACTAGGAACCAAATTGGGGGAGAATCCTGAGTAGAAAACAATAGACAAGAAAAGGTCAGAGATCAATGCAGCGCAGAGAGGAGGGAGAGCACAGCGGACACTGTGATGTACACACAGATCCCCTACAATTGAGGACTTACTGTCCCAGCTGCTTGGGGTCTGTCAGCATCTTCAGTGACTGTGCCTTCCTGCAAAAGTGCCCCTCGGGGTACTCCAATCCACTGACTGAGCAATGAGTGAGGAGAGAGACTCAACTTGGGGCCACTCTGAAGGGCCACTCAGCTCAGACTCCCCATGGGCTTAGCCAAGGCTGTTCTTGGCCTGAGCTGCCACTTGGCTTCTCTTTTTGCCCAGTCCCCCTTCCCTTCCTTTCACAGCTATTGAAGTCAAGCAAACCCCTTAATCAACATTCCACCTGAGAAACTGTCTCAAGAGTCTGCTTCCTGGGGAACAGACCAGCAAAAGATGGAGATTCCCTTATGAACTAGGAAACCATTAGCATGTAAAGAATCTATGTAGGTGGGAGGTACTCAAGTCAGGAAGTGATTATATTAGACCTAGTCTAAGGATGTGTGTGTGTGTTTGGAGTGGGAATGAGAATTCACACAACACCTAAGGGAATCCTGGCACAGGACTGATCAGAGATAAGCCCTAGAAAGGCTCATTTCCCACCACAGCAAAACTGAGACACTTTCCTTCTTTCATTGCTCATTCCCAAAGTGAATTATTCTTCTATTTCATCAAGAAAAAATATTTTAGATACACTGATGCTGAAAAGGACATAACAATGTTTAGAAATACATACCATTAATTCCTGTCAGTATCCACCTTCTCTGTACGTCTGAATCAGAAGTACTCTCCAAAGTGAAGTGAAAGGGTGGGCCGTTTATTGGTTCATCAGGATCAACGGCAACAATCTCCGCAGACGACGTGACAGGTTTGCAGATTATCACTTGCTGTTTAGGTATGGAGGGACCATTGTCGTTCACATCTTCTAGTATAATCCCCAGTGTCCCAGTACATGATCTCCCATCTAGAAAATTGGATATAAAAATACAATTTTTTAATGTTTTGAGTTTTCAATAGGAAATTATAGATTAAAAAATTTAATAATTTATTAGGCACTTGAAAGATATAAATGACAGTGAGAAGCACGGTCACAGGCTATGTTCTTAGAGAATGTTAAAAGAAAAAGATTATCACTGTCAAATGGGTTGTACAGACAATAACTGTTATTTAAATTTGTCATTCAATCACTAGGTGCAATGACATGGAAATTTTTATGGAGAGGAGTTTTGACTGATTTTTAAAAGGAGAAAGGAAGACAGTACAAACAAGGGCATTTTTGGTATATTTAAAAGTAGGAGGAAACTCAAGGAGGTGGGAAGCAGAGTATGCATGCCCGTGTTCTGGCAATAATGAAGGGGAAGGCAGCTTGGTGGGAACTGACACCGGAGAGAAGAGCCAAGGGTTCTTGAAAGTCAACCTCGGGAGGTTGGAGTTGAATATACTTATAGAAAGTACTTAAGGTTTGAGGGCAGGGAAATTGAAAGGTAGAAGATATGCATTTGGAAGGTTAGAACAAAAATAGTATGTGGAAATGTTTGAAAGGTGAAAGACTCCAGAAGTGGAAAATCACTTGCAAACCAAAATAATCACTCTGGGTGTAGCCTTTTGAACTCATCTATCTATATATTGAATACTAACTTACTGAAGAACTAGTTTGTACAGGACACTCTACTGGAAAATCTGGGGGATTCAAAGATGAGGTGGTCATGGGTTCAGGTCACAAATTAGTGATACAGTTGTGAAGTCTGAAGCTGAATGCAAATTCAGGACTTCTATCTCTAAATCATTAAACTTTCTGCTTAATAAAGAGGACTTGGACATCAGCGATGGAAAAAAGGGTGAAAAAAATCTGTGCCACCCACTGCCTAGCGCTATGTCTTATATGAAACTGCCATCCTAAGAAAGCTGGAAGACCAGGCACAGCCACAGTCACAACCTCGACCAAGGCAACAGGACCTGTGATATTTCCAGTGCCATCATGGGTCAGGAGCCATAGCCCACCAAGTTAAGAACCAGATCTGAAACGTGGGCCACAGAAAAGGACAAGTTGGTGGCACAAGACTGCTAGGCGGTAAGGCGGGAGAGAGGAAAAAGCCAAAGCAGATCAAACACCTCCCATTTAATATAAGCTTGCAAATTAAAATTCCAGATGGAGCAAGATTAATGTGAAAAGGAAAGTCAACAAAATCACCAACCAGAAGATTAATTCACTCTGCATGAGACATCTCTGAAACATGTATATTTAGCATCTTTAAAGACATAAAGTGTAACTGTTTAAATAAGAATGAAATTATAGCTTAAACTCCCCTAGGACTAAAACAGCAACTTTCATCTAATAAGGACTCCAAAGAAAAGAATAAATAGAATGGCAGGGAAGCAATATTTAAAGAGATAATTGCTGAGAATATCCCAGAATTAAAGAAAAATATTGATGTTCTATTTTAAAACATACTTTGACTGCAGTGCTAGGTAAATAAAAACAAATTCACGGCATAAACATTGTATTAAAACTGTAGAACGCAACCTAGGGAACCAGAAAAGTTGCTTGGACATATTACCTACAAAGAGACAATAACTAGGTTGACAGCAGAATAATAAGCATCAGCAACAACAGATGCCAGAAGATAATGGAGTACTACCTGCACAGTGCTGAGGGAAAGAAGGAGTTAACTCAAAATTTTAAGCCAAGTCAAATTGTCAAATCAAGCATGAGAACGATATTAAAATATTTTTCAGAACAATAAAACTGAGAGGGGTTATCAATCAGCCACCTCCCACCACGGAAAAAACTAATAAAGGATGTACTTCAGCAAGAACAAAAGGGAACAAGGAGAGAAGAAATGAGATGCAAGAAACAATGCAAATCTCTCTCACTTCGGACAACTTAAAAAAAAAAAAGAAAGCAAGCAGGAAGATATGTATGTTATCTACCTGGCATACTTTTCTATTAGGGCAGAATAACCTCACCTCTCAAACTCTCTTGTTCCCATGCTATGTGGTGTTTTCTTGCTCTTTCTGAAAATTGGGACTCCCGGATGTCTTGAACATTTCTTCACATTTGGGTCCATACACAGAGTTGAAAGCACATGTCTGACTGATTGAACCTGGTTACCTGTATTGTCTTTGAATTGGCCTCTACAGTGCTGTTCTACTGCTGTGCTAAGTGCCTGAATTTCCCTTCCATTAAACTTTTCGAGTTGTTCAATAAACTCTATTTTTTTTGCATATTCCGATTAGTATTGGTATAGGACATGTAAACTAAAGATCTCAGACATCTAATTCACAGTGTTTCACAGTTCTGTTTTTCATCTTTTGATTACACAAATAAAACTCTGATTCATTGGAGTTTATGCATGCAAATCTCACCTTTTAATATTGATGTAATGCTATATGGGTAAGTGCTAATTTTAAATATGCAGTCACGAAGGGGGACTCCCCGTGGTTCCATGATTTATGTGCATGGCTCACTCCTATCAAATGTTTTTTGGGTTTTTTGGTGAGGAAGATTGGCCCTGAGCTAACATCTGTGCCAATCTTCCTCTTTTTGCTTGAGGAAGATTGTCTCTGAGCTACCATCTGTGCCAATCTTCCTCTGTTTTGTATGTAGGATGCCGCCACAGCATGGCTTGATGAGCGGTGTGCAGGTCCACACCCAGGGTCTGAATCCGTGAACCCCAGGCTGCTGAAATTGAGGGCACGAACCCAACCACTATGCTACTGGGCCGGCCCCTCAAACCTTTTAAAAATTTGAAATCACACTCCTAAAAGATGGAATAATACAACAAAAATAAACACCTAAAACTCAGCTATAGAGAGGAGCTACCTGGGTGAAACAGTCAACAGAGTTGAGATTGAGAAGAGATTGAGAAGAGAAACAGAACTCAAAGTTTAAGAAATAGCTATGTTTAGCAGAGAGAAAGTTGGAAAACAGAAAGCATATACAGAAGAAAGGAACATGTGGAAAAGTTTACACACAGAAGCTTTGGGAGAGAGTCTTAAAAAGAGGAAATAAGTAGAGAAGTAGGAGGGTGGGACGTGAGCATGGGCCTTGAAGTCAGAGCTCACAAGGAGAAAGCATTTTTCATTAGGAAGCAGCAGGGAGGGCCCCAATGAAATTAGCCAGTATAGGTTTTAGAAAAAGGTAAAAACAAAAACAAACAAACAAAAACATACTTTTGTATAATCTTAGTTCATAAAATAAAATGATGTGGAATTATTTATCCCCTACTTTCTTCAAAAGAAATTAATGAGAAAGGCCCCATTACATATTTATTCTAAACCACAATGATGATTAAAAGTGCCTCTCAACTAAACTCCATAAAACTATTTGATGTCTCAATTATTTTATCTCCTCTTCAACAGAGGAGGATGTAGAATAATATTATACACAAAAATCTCTAATTCCAGAGAGTAATTTTTATCTCATCTATCAAGAAACAATTTGCCAAGTGCTGTTAAAAATATAAAAATAATGGATTTAATTTTCATATTTTCTTCTTTTCATTTGTCTTTGACCAAAAAGCATGTCTTGATAAAGGGACAAAGGAAGCTGAGGACTTAAAGGACAGTCTTTAATTGGCTGAAGTTAAATTAATAATGATTACAACTTTACCAATTCAACCAATGGATACGAGCCATTCCTCATAAATTTAGAGACTTGAAATACAAAACACCTTCCAAAATCACTTCTAAATTTTAATTTTTCAAATTATAAAGTAATAATTAATGATTATTGTAGTTAGCATGTTTGTTTTACAGAAGTACAAAGTTTAAATGTTTGTTACAGTAAAATTATATTTTATGCGCTAAGTGGATCTCATACATAATCATTGTGCTCATATTTCTCTCAATTTTGTAGGACTCACAGAACATGATTTTACATTTTATATGATTATATGGATTCATAGTGCTTGTCTTCCTAATTTTATAACATGCTATTAATCATGACTATGATTCATTTTTTATAATGTCCTTAATCAGAATTCTAACCCCCCAATATATTGCCAGTTTCCTGTAAAAAGATAGAACTGTTTTCTTGGCATGCACTGTGGGTAATAAGTATGTTCTCTCTGTAATGAATTTTCTTGCCAAAGTGAATATTTTAAAAGATACGACTAGATAAAATGAAGCTAATTTCTTCTAAAGTAATCTTCTCAATTTTTAATGATTAATTTTAATGAGCTACAGTTTTAAGTATTTCTATGACTAAACTATTGTATAATTACATCTAAAACCGAGGGTGCTATTAGAAAGTAGAACTGAGTTAACAAATTATAGCAAACCTCTCAATTACTCTATATGTCATCTCCAGGAAACAAATTTTGAGAATGTATACAGCAGACCTAAAAATGTGTGTTATTGGTTTAAAAACTGAAAATGTATGTAGTTGAAGATGTATGGAGCTATCTTAAAAACAAAGTTCTTACCTTCGTCTGATGCAACCACTGTAATATTATATATGCCATTTCTGATGTTCTCTGCCTCTCTGTCCAGGCTCTTGATAACTGTGATTGATCCTGAGTTTTCATCAACAGTGACCCACTGTTTTGGATCATTTAATTTCCTATACCTATTGATAACGATGAATTAAAATAACAAAATGTATCATAAGCCAAATTATAAGACCAGTGTCAAAATAAGTTATAAATTTTAAAAACATAGCAAATTTGGAGTTAACTGAAACAGAATTAGAAATACTTTATGCCTCTGCTGCTTCTTGCTTCTGGGTCATATGCTTTATATCCATTGCTCGGTGTTCTCAGCTGTGTATTTTCTTTAATTCGAACAGTCTGCAGTGCAGGGCTACACTCGGGGCCCTCATCCTGATTTTGCACATTAACAGTAATGGTCGCCGTGCTCATGGCTGATCTTGAACTAGCCTCATTCGAATACGGAGCTTCATTAACGACACCAATTTGCAGGTTCACCTGTTGTCTTTCTTCATAATTCAGAGGCTACAAAAGCAAGCGTGTTGAAAATCAGATCAAGACATTTAATATTTGGCAATGCTAACTTGGAAATACGTAAGTGCCGTGTTTGGAATAGTCATGAGAATGTTAAACATAGAAAGGAGGCAAATCCTTCAACTGATTCAGTATTTGCATGGAGCCAGCAAGAAAACCTGTTCCTCAACGATAAATTTAGCAAACGTAATATCATAGCTCTTAATAACAACTTCAGAAAGTATTTAATGAAGGTGCTTCAAGGTTAACACTTGAGATATTATTTTGGGGACTCCATACCCTAACCAACTGTTATTTTGTTACTCCATTAATTTGGGGACAGCTTATTCTACTCTCCTGAGACGAAGAAAATTATTTATACCTGGTTTGGGGTAGAAAACATGGGTCAAATTTTATAAAATATTTTTAAGAGGGGAGCAACAAGAAAATAGAAAGCTTATGGACATTATACTCTCCTTTTTTATCTCTTCTATCTCAGTTACTTTCTAAAGAACTGGCAGTATCAAGTTTAATGGAAAGTTGTTACTTCATTTTGCTTGATATGTAGTTGTGATGAGAACGGGTGAAGCTATTTTCTAGAAGACAGAAATTTTGTTAGGTCTTGGATTTCACAGAGATAAATTTCTTTCTTAGAATACCAAGGATTAGGGCAGGGGCTGAGTGATGACACAGACAAGATTTAAAGGACATTTCTTTGTTGTTTTGAAACAGAGAAATTAACCCACAAACTGCAGCTAATTTTCATCGTTGTAAGAAAAAAAGATTCATCATTTTGGATCCATGCTCCTTGTGAGTATGTACAAGAGGGAAACCCCACAGACTCACAAAAGCATCATGTTCTAGTTAAGGATGAAGCAGAAATAAGCCTCTAACTGTCCAAAGGCAAAAGCGCTCAGATCACTTTATGGACTAACTCTGGCTCCTGAATTACCTGCGAATTCTTTTGAGATGCTGTAGAATAGGATTAGAAAGAGGTTTTAGAAGTATTGACATCTTTGAATGGTTGAGGATTCCTATTTTGAACCGGGAAGCTAAGGATGTAATGGACACTGGATACAGATGGACAAATTTACAAACAGCCTCCCCATGGGTCTGACCAGGAGTAACTCATCATTTGGGAAATTCAGTAAATAAGTGGAGGCTCCTTGACCCAGCTACAGAAACAAATGGGCTAGGAAAGTTTGACACTGTCCTGTCGGCTTCAAAGCTGTGCTAGTTTTTGAATTAAGAGATATTGGTTACAAAGTGGATACTATATTAATTGAACATATATAAATCTATATACATTTTTTAAATCATACCTTTATAAAAGGTTCCCCAGAATGAATATATTCATTCCATTATATATGAGGAATATAACATTTACATTCACTTATATATCTATTTTATTCCTACATTTAGCAGAATTCCTTTCTTTTCATTAAACTCTAGTATACTGATCTGTGAAATTATAAGCTACAAATAACTAATTTACTAATTAATTCTTACCTTAACCACACACAGAATTCCTTCATTGGTTTTGAGATCTGTTACAATTTTAAAATTTCCATTTTCATTGCCCTTTAAAATGGTATAATTAGCTCTCCAATTAGCAGTGTTAATTAAATCCTTATCTTCAACGGTAACACGTAAGATTTCCACATCAACTGTATTTTCTTCCACTGATGCCACATACTAAAATAATAAAAACAAACAAACAAAATTTAATTAATAACTCTCATAAAAACAGAACACCATGTGAAGTAAGCCCGATTCTTCTAATTCCAAAGTACTATGTTGACATAATTTTAAGCCCTAAGTCCAAGTTGCTGTCTTGGGGGTACTTTACTTGAAATCACAGGGCATGGATGGAAATGTGCATATTTAGCAATTAACACCGGGTGTACATTTTTCTTTTACTAATTTCCTATACTTACAGAAGAACGGGTGAATGTTGGCAAGTTGTCATTCACGTCTTTAATATCAATGATGCAAGTTGAAGTAGTTTGCAAACCAAAATACTGACCATCCATGTCTTGTACTTTTATTTTCAACTGGTATCTATCAACTAACTGAAAAGAAAGTAAAATTTAATTATTGAGTGAAGGCAATATTATAAATGAAGTCTTGATTTACACTTGATAATTTTCCTTGCATCAAAGATTTAAGAGGTATGCTATTCAATTTCATAGCTTTCATACACTGGCAGAAGAAAAATTTTCTCATACTAGTAATTTTCAATTAATTTACGAAAATAGAGTAGTTTCTCAAATTTAAAGTGAAACTCATAGAATATGGAATCAATTGGTTTTAGTTTTACTCAACAAAAAGAAAAGATGTACCCGTAGTACATTTAAAATTACCTAGTAACTGTATCAAAATCTTTATCTCCTATCCAAAGAACATTCTTTGCTCAAAAATGCATAGCAGTGACTCTTGTACCCATCTCGCAATAAAACAATAAAGTGAAATATGCTCCTGTAAAAAAGATATATTTTAAATATTTACATTTATAAAAAGATCATCAAATTCGCATGAAAACAAAGGTCTGGGGCTATGTAATTTCTTCTCTCAGAGGAATATAGAATCTGGCTATTAGGGCTTTCCACTCATCAGAGATTACAGAAGGTTCATCACTAGTTAAAAAAAAGTGTTTCTCTTCGTATCAGTTTCATTTATCGTAAGTCCTTGAGATACAGAAGGATTGAAAACAACACTAATAATATCCTCTTGATTGAATATTAGGAGACTCCGGTTCTATTCCCAACTCCAAAATTAACAAATGTAATCTCAGGGAAGTTGGAAAATTCTTTTTACTTAGATTTCCTCTTCTATAAAAAAATGATAACTTTCCTAAATAATTCACCTCTTTTCATAAGACAAAATAATATGTGAAAAACTATCCTAACCGTCTTCCTAAAATAGTCACTCTTCTCTCACATTGCCACCTTCTTCCCTCAATTCCAATACCTCTTAGACTTTCTTGTCCTCATGCATTACCTAAAATAGAACTAAAATTTCTTTATATCTCTATGCTTTTTATATACATAATTTTCCCAGTTTACTCTTCTCTCATAACCAATCACATATAAAGACTTGAAAAATAATGGTCTTATTTCATTTAAAAATTCTAAAAACCTCGTGCTAGTGTACTTTTAGGAGAGAATACATATTTTGTTTGTAGTGAACTAAGATTTATTGGAAACAATCAATTGGCTGACAGAACAAAGAAATGAAGATTAGTGGACCTAAATATTGGCTTATGATATCTTCAGATGGAAAAAAAATCCTGATGTTTAAGAGACTTAAAGGGTTGAAGGTAACAGATGAGAACTGGAAATCTGGGGTCACAAAGTGGCTCCAGAGCACTCTTGGGTAAAGTACTCCAAGACTCCTTCGTTAGTCGAATGTTTGCAACAGATTTATCGGAAGGATGTACTTGAGACTTGATGATAAAAGAGGATTTGGTTTATAACCTGCTTTTCTTAAGCACATAAGTTCCATAAAGAATCTATATAACTGAGGAGCTGTAACAGCAATTCATTCATTCATTTATTCAGCAAATGATACTGATATTATATATCTCACTGGCACACACTAACAGTAAAAATAAATGAATTTATAAATAACAAAATAAAATTTTGATAAAATAAAATTTCACTTAGAAATATCCTGCAGACACAGTAAAAGGACTAATTTTATTAAATTTCAACCCATAGTCTATGTGAAGAAATGACAGCTATGCATAAAACACTTCTGCTGCGTAACATAGTATGATGTTCTTCTCAAGAAAAAGTACTTGTGTGATTGTTTGACTTATGAGCTGAACTAGCTAATGTTCTTTTCATAGAATACCATTTTTACGTAAAAGACTCCTATGTTTATTCAGACTAGTGTATTTTGAAGACAGTTTGTCACACATAAAATGATTCTGTCACTTCGAGGAAAACAACTATTTGTTGCCATTGATAAACTGGAGTTTTCAAGCTAAAATGAGAATTCTGGAAAGCTTCTATCAACCATTGTGCTAGTAATGGAGGTGAGGAGGTCATTTTTTTCAATATTGTTTAATGAAATGTGTCAATATTTGGAAGCTCTGCATAACTCAGTGAACCAATATTTCCCAAATGACCAATGCATAATCTTACAAAATTGTATGTGGCTATCTATGCACTCACTCAATATATAAGATAGACCAATGGATTTCAATGTAACAAAGTTCGAAAGTTCACTGACAAGGCTTCAGAATGCACACAGCAAAAAACATTTAAGAAGCTACCACTTGTCCATTTTTGATGTGGTATCAAACCATAATATCCACAATGATTTGACATTACTATTAAATTACTCCTCTCTTTTCTAACTTCATATCACGTTGGATTTTCCTTATATACCTCAGCTAAAACTACATATTGTGACAGACCAAGTGCAGAAGGAGTTACGAGAATCCATCAGTCTTAGATCGTCAGGTATCAAAGAGACTTGGAAAAATGCATAATAATTCCATTCTTCTCACTAAATTATTTATTGTTTTGAAAAATGTGCTTATTCAATAAAAATGTTCTTTAGGTTAACATGTAATATATTTATTACTATTTTAAATGGGTAAATAAATGCATACTTTAAACATTCATCAGTTTTGAATACTAATAGAGTAAATATTGATAAATATAACCCATATAAACAAACATCTTTGGAATCCTCAATAATATTTAAGAGTGCACAGGGGTCCTGAGACCAGAAAATTTGAGGACCTCTAACGGATAGGGAGAGGGAGAGGAAATGAATCTGATATGACGTTTTAGGAATTAAAGAAATACCTGACCAACACATTTCACTATATTTTAAGATAAGGGATTATAAATGTAGTAAGTAGGGCAGATAAACTGCTATAAGAATTCAGATGAATAAACACTTGGTGGAGGAGTAATAGCTGAACAACCAAGTGAATGAATTACTAAACCAGGACAGTTGCAATGGAAATGGGCAGAATATAAATGTAACATCATTTCGGAGTAACATCAACATGCTTTAAAAAGAGATTTGATATAGGGCGCAAGAGGAGGCATCAAATACAATTTTGAGAACATGAATCCAAGGTAACAATAGAAAAATTATTAATAGGAAAAGGATGTATTAATGTTATTCTAACTAGAAGACATGGGAAGGAGACAGCATGTTTAGAAGGAAAGACAAACTCAATTTTAGATGTATTGCATTTTAGGTACCTGTGAAACATCTGAATAAGGATTTCTAGCAGGCAATTCAAAATGGTAAACCAGAGATCAAAGAGATATAAACTTTCTCTTAATCTATGTAAAGAGAGGTATGTAGATGAGATTGTCAAGGAAGAGATGACACAGACAGGAGATGCATTGTTATCTGTGGATAATAAATTTCCACACATTTCCAAAAGTTTCACCTTTCATATTTGACATTTCTTGTTTTTACTATAAATATATAGTATTTATACTATAAATACTGTAGTATAAGTGTATACATTATAGTCTAAGTATGTATACTATAAATATGTTTATATTAGGAAATTTGATTTAATAAAACATTTAATTCAGGAGAGAACAAATTAGGAGTTCAAAATTGGTGCACTGCAAGGTTAATGCACTCCATCGACATACTTAAAATAATAATTTTTCTAAAATTATATTCACAACATGTTTTTCAAAACATATCTACAGTTGATACACAGAGAAATACAGGTACTACTAAATAGTCATGTGATAATCAAGTTTTACTTGTTAATATTTATGTTACCTCTCTGTCTAGTTGAGATGATGACGTGGTGATCATGCCTGTAGTTGGATGCATCGAAAATAGGGTGGGTGATGCTGGCAACTGCTGGATGATGGAGTACCTCAGACGCGTATGCATCGTGTCAGGTTCATCTTTGTCAGTTGCACACACCTGTCCGACAGTAGAACCTACATATTGAAAAATCCTCTTTAACTTCCAAAACTTATACATTTTCAACTTTCCTTTTATTTTACTCCTCTCCATCTATCTCAAAAAAGACTTGGAGCACTTAATTATATATAAGAGTAATAGCTTTCATAAATTTGCAGGCTACTACATAAAGTATCACTTCCTCTTAAATAGCCCAGCATTCTAACATTTGAAATTTAGCGACCACATACATATTTACTTATAACTTTATAAATGTTGATAACATCCCTTCATGGTCTTCGTATTTCTAGACTAAGGAGTTCTAATTATTCTTTAATCTTTTTCTTTTTGTAAGCCTGCAAGTAAATTAATCGTGTGGGTCAGTTTTCTCTGAAAATTCTTCATTTAGTTAGATCTGTCTAGAGGAAGACTTGAAAACTGTATTCTGACTTCCAGCTGAAATGGCCCATTTTCATAAGATTGAGAAAACGTTTGTATTATTCTCAGCCACCTTTGTAATAATGCCCAGAATACTGTCAATCATTTAATCACTACTGAACACCAGTACACCTTACAAGATTAAGACTTCAGTTGCCCAAAGACATTCTTTTTAGAGTACAGTATCTTAAAAGTATCTGTTTTATCTCACACAGGAAAGCAAAGTATCATTTCTTGAGTAACTCCTGTTTTTCAGGCACTGTGCTTGGCATTCCATGTGTGTTATGCTTCCTTTAATCTTCATAACAATCTTTCACATTGACATCCCATTTTACAGATAAGGAAACTAAGGCTTATCCACTAGGAAAATTTCCCAAGGTCACGTGCACAGCTAGTGAAGGGCTGAGTACAATTCTACCCACAGCAGCCTGACTGGCAAGTCCCTTGTTTTTGCTAGCAGGATATTCTCCCATATATTGTCAAGGTAGGTGCTCACCAACTCTGGAATTTTCAGAAACTGTAAACATGTAAGTTGTTTCTGTAAAAATTGGGTAGTTATCATTTTCATCCTCAATTTTGATTACTAGGGGCAGTGGAAGTTCTGGAGTATACCCATCCGGAGTTGTTGCAAAGGCAATTAGCTGTGAAGAGAGTAAAATAAGAAAAAAAAAAGGAAAAAGGAAATGTGGTTCAAACATGCTTTGGCTTTGATTTGGAGACTGTTCCGCATTTGCAGTGTGAGTTTCACCACGTGTCATTGTTTTGGGATGTGGACATAACCTTAGTGCCACAGAGGTGGTTAATTTCATGGGATAGAATAACATTCCATGTTTAAATTTATCTACTATCACAACAGATAATTTTGCTTTCCTCACCATTGTTGTATTGTTGTTCATGAGTTCAATTGTTTTTATTATTATTTTCCCAAAACAGTCTTGAGGATTATTTTGTTTCATTTTGTTTGAAAGTTTTACATGCATGGATTTAAAATACAACTTTCTGGATCTTATTTAACGTTCAATTCTGAGGATTCCAAATTCCCCAGGTGCAGTTAACTGGAATACTATCCTATGTTCTACTAATTAGGATTTAAGGCATATTGATGGTTAAATTGATATAATTCTCTTCATAAGAATTTTTTAATTCAAAAAGGAGGAGTCTGAAATAGAACAGATGAATGGCTGTAAATTGTTATGTGAAAAGCAATTTATTTCTTTTGATTTTACAAGAAAAATTTCAAATCCAATTTTCCTAATAGCAGCTGTCATAGAAAGAGCAGAACATCACAGGTACTTAGAAGGCCATGTTGTGGCAGTTCGAAATCTAAATATTTCATTCAAAATTTGCATGTCTAATCAGGTAACTTAGTCTACTGATGAATAATTAATTAATTCAAAATAGATGTAAAATAATTAAAATTGAGTTAAGGAAAATGACCAGGTCTTGTTGGGAAATCAACACAATGTTAGATTAAATTCTTACATATTAACTCATTCCACCATGGGAAGTTAATCAGTTGATAAAAAGACTGAATAATCTTAGTTAAGCATTGTCTATACTCCTCATTTGCTCACCACAAGTTAACTTTCTCCCATTGGAAAAGTACTGAGGCTTAACTTCTGCACTTCACTTACCTCCTATGGGATCTCTCTCTGTACCACACGGAGGTTCACAGATCTTTTCTGCCAACTAAATACCTACTCTTCAAAGTGGTGCTCTTTTCTTCTTTTGAAAAGAAATAGTAAAACTACAATACCAAGAACAATCCAGTAGAACCTAACACTATTTATTCTATAAAATTCTTTTTGCTTCAAGTTAAGTCTGTGCTACCAGAAATAGCCAGAGCAGAGATGACAAACTCAGAAGGCAAATGAATTGAGAATGAGAGATGAAACAGCCAAGCTTAATACTTACTTATACAATATGTAAACTTTAGACTTTACCTCAAAAGATTCATACTCCTCACGATCCACAGCACGAGTGCAATACAGGTTTCCAGTATCTCTCTCTACATAAAATAAATTTTTAGGTTCTCGGTCAACTCCAGGCCCCCTTATGGAATAGTAGATAGTGTAGTTCTGGGCTGTGTCAGATTGAATCTAGAAAGTATACATTATATAAAAAGAGACAAATTTTTTATTTCAGCAAAACTTTCATCCATAAATGTATGCAATCACATTGCCATTTTTATTGCAATGAGTAATAACTCTCTTTAATTTATTATTATATATGAATAAAAAGCAGCAATAAAATAAGGCAACGTAATAATCAGGAAATTTCATGAGCCAGGCCTGAGGAAAATAATGTAGTAGCATCTTAGTTTTCCAGAATAACTTTAAAGGCGAAATGGTGCCTATATGGACCAAACATTTAAGACTTTTTCTGTCTTAGAAAACAAAGTATTCTGAGCATGTAAAATTTCCTTTTTTCAATTTTTTTAAACCTGAATTTTTATTATATATAACATAATACTTAAGACACTGGGTTTAAAGTATATTGTCTGTGGAGCAAAAACTTGGAAAACGCCTTTCTTAATTAGTTTTTGTTACTTGTCAGCATCTTCTTTATTCTAAGAGCTGAGGGGGGAAAAATGAGAATAGAAATGGTGTACTATCCTGGCAAGTGTGATATTTTGATTCAAAAAGCAAGTTTTTTCCAAGTTGTTTTCATCCCCTTATATCAGGATGCCTAAAACAATTATTTTCTAGCAATTTCTTTCTCAACTTTAATATGCTCTTCTCTCAGTTGCGTTAAATTTGTTGGTGGGATACAAAGGAAGATACTCTCTCACCATTTCAAGAACTGAGGGAAAAGAAACCCAAGTCATAGACTGAATGTTACTGGCCACTGACAGTGGAAGAAGACAAGAAGATTCGCGTGGGTTGCCAGTAAAATTAAAAAAGGAGAGAAAATGTGGAGCCGGTGTGATTTAAGCAGTGGACTTGGACATAAGCAACAGAAAGGTGTATGTGTCTTTGCCCTTTATGGCATTTGTTCATTTATCAGTGATTTCATCCTTTGTTATGGAAGACGTTTGGGGGTTTTCTAGACTATGCCCAGGTTCTGTGATGCACTTGCTGATAGGAAAATTCATTAAGAAACCATGTGTTTGAGAGTGCTAGATGAGTTTTACAGTTTTATAAATGACCTTTGCATGACTAAAACTTCAAAAAGTATACGTAGGTATAAAGATATATATTTATATCCATATATTGAAACATATAATACACCCACTCATTCATTCATATATTCATACACAACTATTTTTTAAATAACTGCATACTCATTGTCCAAATTAAAAAAAAGATGGAACCCATAAACTTTCACAGTGGAAGAAAAGTAAATTGTACCTGTTGCAGAAAAAGGGGGAAAGGACCCAAGGAATTCTCTAGCACTGAACAAGGAATAGGAGCCCATCTTCTCTTGGCACGTCTTAGAACTTTTTCCTTAGAATGTCTTTTCTTTAGTACCTCAATTGAGAAGACAGAAAAACAATGATAAAGTCAATGACTACTTTATTCTCAAACATTAGAACTCTGATGCATCTTTCTCCTCTCATGAGGATTAGCTGGGGAGGTGTAAAACCATGGTGGTGCTTGAAAACCACACTAAATATCAACACTGCAAAAAGACAATGAAGAAATAACTGCCCTGTTAGCACAGCAATCTCTTGAGAAAATAACTTGGTAGAAATATGGAAGGAAGAGAGATGGAATTGGAAGCCTAGAAGCAAAACTGGGAAAATAAAAATTGCTGTTGCCATATTGCCATGCAAAAACATGGGAGGAGAGATATGTAAAGAAAATAGAGTGTGTGTTCTTCTAAATTAGCATAAGCATCTTCCACTCACCAGCAATTAGGAAGAGCCAGGGGGCCAACAGAGAGATCTGTGTCAGAATGAGGAGAAAAACATGGTGACAACTCTCAAACTGTGGCAGTGAGTAACGGCCAATGGTTGAATAGAGGTCATTTTGATCTTGAGTGTGACAATATAATAAGCATGCATGAGGTCTGAACCTCAACCTAAAATAGTCATCTATTTTCTAAGATTACAAAATGTGCTGTCTAAGATACATGAGACCTCCAGAGATAGAGTTTCAAGGTTTCTTTTTGGAAATCTATTCAACAGTAAAGATCAAGAAATACTTCTTTGTGTCCCTCGAGTTCTTATGCTGTAACATATCCCAGTTTCTCCTTTTATGTCCCAACTGAAAAGGAATTACAACCTGTAATAATCTATGTTGCACAACCCTTTTCCATTTGAACACTGTTAAATTGTATCATGCTTTCCATTCTTCTTCAAGCAAACTATTGCATATCCTTTCTGATTCCACATCTTCCCTGGTAATTTTAGTTACACATGAAGAAAATATTTCACTATATTTCATTTTTCTAGTTTGGTATACCTTTGTTTGATGCTCTAAAAGGACAACCATTTTCTTCTCTTCTTGGTTCTCAGTGTTGGAAAGTAATATGGTAAAATTTCTCTTCTCTGAAGACAAAAGAATAGCATTCTTTGTATAGACTGAACCATCTTCTAAAATTTGGAAATCAGGATCACTTGAACGAATTAGATTTGCAGATTTAAAGCATTCCTTCAGGTTAACTGTGGAAAACATACATAAAAATCATTTGTAAGGTAAAAACAGTCTATAAAACAATATGGACTTTTAACAGTAATCTATGTATTTGGTGAGGGAGCCAAAAACTTAAAATTAATTACACTGACACTTATAAATTTTGCATTTTTAAAAGGACATATGAAATCATATGGTTAATTAAATTGTATTTAAATACATCACTTATAATACGTACTTTACAACCTTTAAAAAAAAGAGATACTTGTCTTGAAATAAAGGCTTATGAACTCCAATGTTTGAATATTTAAACTGACACCAAAAAAAGTTTTTCTTTATTAACTGAAATCAGCCATAGAGTAACACATAGGGACACTTGAAGGAAGTTAAACAGAATCTAGAGGATGAAAATCAGCAGTTATTGAATCAAAATATTACTGAACTCTTTACATCTATTGTTAATAGTCATCACATTCTCTGTTCTCATTGGTCTGATCTTTTCACAGTTGAGTTATGTGAAAAAAAAATTGATAAAAAATAATATGTGCAAGTAAATGTCAATGAGATGCCAAAATGTTTTAGGATGAGAATCCCCAAACAATAACTCAAGAAATAGCTTCAATACTGTTTCTCAATTTCATAGAAGCATATTATAACATACACCATATCCTTCATCTAGCATAAACATTAATAATAATTTTATTACTCAAACTAAACTTTATCTGCTTCATATAATCATGTTCTTCAATAAAACCCAAACTTCCTTTCATTGGAATGACTCTATATGTATTATAAATGGTAATGTATTATATTCGATTTAACAATTAGTTCCAATAGAGTTATCTTTCTAAAAATTTACACTAATGTTACAAGATCACACCAAATTAGGATTTACTACATATTTTGGCAGTTTCTTACCTCTGCCAACAAATTTCTCAGCGTCTAGTTTGGAGGGAACATGCAGTGTCACTTTTTTGCAGGCATCACAGGCAAATATTAAGATCTAAAATATCAAATGAATATTATGCATAAAAATTCCTTTTCATGTGTATATAGTTTATATAAATTATAAATTTATATAATTATAAGGCAGTTTATATAGTTGGCAAAATAAAATAAAAAACATACACTGGAGTAAGTAAGAAATCAGAAAAAATTGTGTGGAGGCGAAGAATAAAACAACAGACTGAGAGCCATGGCTCCCCCCTTCACAAAGCAACTTGGAATTCCACACCCTCTTGGGCTTTGCTCTCTATTCTGTAAAATGGAGTTAACAGTCACTCCATTGACTGACTCAGTGGGTATACTGAGGAACCAATGACAACCTATTGTGAGAGTGTTAAAAAACATTAGGAAGGCAGCCCAGTTATGTAAATAGAAAAGTGAAACAAAAACAAATGTGATGAACCAGCAAATTGTTTCAATTGATTTGCAATTGAGGATGAGCTATGGTACCAAATTAATAATATTCTAAACAAAATCTCAATGCTTTTAAAGAGAAGCATTAACTTATTGCCTTGGAATGACTTGGAGAGTATTATGTATGACCCTATAAACAGGCAAATAACTTTAAATCTGAATGCCATCTGAAGGTGCATCTTCTCACAAATGAGAGTTAAGGTCATTTTAGAAAACATTTCACTTAAAATTTCTTAAATGAGTTAGTGATTTATGGTGAACCACCTCCAATACAACATACATTTGAATATACTGAAATTTAATTTTGTTCTCTCTGAAATTTTACATTGGATGCGTCTGAAAGATCACAATGTTTTTCTACAGTTTTGCAAAGGCCTTTGATCAAAAGCAAGGTGGCTAACTAGTATTTACACTGTTATTTAAAAAGTCTAGAAACATACATTAAGATCATCAAAATTTGGACGAAAATTTTCATTTCCAATACTCATTACAGAACCTTTGGGGGCTGGCCCCATGGCCGAGTGGTTAAGTTCACTCGCTTTGCTTAGGTGGCCCCAGGTTTTGCAGGTTCGGATCCTAGGCGTGGACCTAGCACTGCTCATCAAGCCATGCTGAGGCAGCATCCCACATAGCAGAACTAGAAGGACCTGCAACTAGAATATACAACTAAGTATTGGGGGGCTTTGGGGAGAAGAAGAAAAAAAAGGAGAAAGACTGGCAACAGATGTTAGCTCAGGGCCAATCAAAGAAAGAAAGAAAGAAACTTTAATTATGCGATTTAAATTACATGTGAAGGATCAGGCAAGGCAGAAATTACATTTCATTTGGAATTTACCGATGGACTCAATGAAGAGACAGTATTTGGATTGGAAATTAAAAGATGAGAAGAATTTCACCGGCTGCTGAGTTGAGAGAGAACAGCAGTAGAACCGGATAACTGAGGAGGCCAGCTCCAGGTGACTGAAAGCATACATCCACTAGCAATCATTGTTTACTAGGTGCTAGGCAGTGTTTAAAGGCTACAGCAGTGAACAAAGCAAAGTCCTTGACCTCGTGGAGATTACTTTAGAAGGAGAGACAAAAAAAAAATACGCAAATGGACAAAGGTCACATAATGTCAAGAGACAAATGTCATGACAAAAATAAAGTAGGGAAAGAGAGTGACAAAGGGAAGACCAGAAGCCTGAAGGAAATGAGGAAGCAAAGCACTTCACTGACTGTGGAGGAGTCTTCCAGATGGAGCAAAAACAGAACAAAGGCCCTGGAGGGGGACTTCACCTGGCGTGTTGGAGGAACAAAAAGGAGGTCACAGTGGGAGAGCACAGTGAGGGAAGAGTGATGCGAGATGATAGTAAAGAGACAAGCAGGGGCACATCACGTAGAGTCTAAAAGGCTGTAGTAGGAGTGCAGATTTTATTCTGAGTGCGAAGAGAAGCAACAGTAGTTTAGAAGCTTTGAAGTGGCGTAATCTGGAGAGCATTTACATAGAAGCATTCTGGTGGCTATGTGAGAACAGACTACAGAGGAGCAAGAGTGGAAGCAAAGAGACCAATTTGGAAGCTACAGGAGGAATCTAAGAGGGGGACGACGGGGACTTGGACTAAGGTAAAAATGGTGGAGAAGGGGAGAAATGGCCAGATTAAGACAAAACTTTGGGTAACGGTGTCCTGGACGTCCATTCATTCTGCATTCAACAAGTATTTATTGAATCTCCACTACGCACCAGACACAGAATAAACATGATCCTCATGAAACATTCAATTCAAGGGTATGACCTGTTTGCCATTTCAATGAAGTAAGATGAATCTGTGATGGGGAAGTAGAGGGTGCTATGGGAGAGCATTGGGAACAAGCCTTGTTTAAGAGACAGATGATGTCAGCTGAAGAGTGGCCACAAATTAGCCATGTCAAAAGGAGGCAGAGTTGACATGTTCCAAACAAAGGCACAGCACATTCGAAGGCCCAGAGACGACACAGAGCTGAAAATGAAATCGGGAATGGCTGATGCATATAGCACAAGGGTGACAGTAGTCTAACATGGATTCAGAGAAGTAGGCATGGAACAGATTTTGAACAGCATTAACAAAGTATAAGGATTTTTTTTCCTAAAGACAATAAGAAACCACAGATTCATTTTAAGCAGATAAACTACCTAAGTATCTTTCTATTTGAATAAGGTATGTCTGGCCAGTGTGGAGAACGGATCAGGGGGAAACAATTTTCATTTCAAAAAATGGCAACTAGGTCATTCAGACAAACTCCCATGCCAAAACTAAAAATGACGGATACAGTTTTTAACCATCCTAAAACATTTAGCAAGAATTGCTAGGCAAAAGCTGAGGATAAAACTGGAACACAGAGTGGTATGAGGAGCCCAGAAACAACTTCTGATCTGAAAAGATTTGACTCTGGTTTGTTGGCCTCTGAGAGTGAAATCAAAGCGTGGGCCACATAAGATCTGAGAGAAGAGCCACCCACTGGGACCTCAAATACTAAACTTTCATTGTAACGTTGAGTCAGAAGTAAACCAGCTCAAGCATGGATTTGTGGTCCACATTTACATCACTTGCTTAGTCTAGGAACCTCAAGCCATTAAATTAGTTTTAAGAAGGCCTGGCATGTGATCACTACCACAGATGCTGAAAGACCTTTGACCAAATTCAGTAACTCTATTTACATATTTTTGAAAAGCCTCAAAATACAGAAATCGATGAATACTTCTTCAATATGATTTTTATATTATATTATAATAACAACATCAATGGGAAACCACTAGAGGCATCCCCACTAAATTCAGAAGCAAGTAGACTTTCCAAGGTCATCATTTATAGTTAACATTATATTAAGGTATATCAGGCAAGAGGAAAATATTAGATGGCATATGAATTGGAAAGGAAGAGGTAAAAAAAATCTCTATTTGCATTTGATATGACTGTTTATCTGGAAAATCCAAGCAAATCAATCAATAAATTACCACAAAATAATAAGATCATTTAGGTAAAGGAGCAGAAATAACTATTAAAATACAGAAATCATTAGTCTTCCAACACATAAATAAAACCAGTTAAATAATATAATAGAAGACAAGAAATCATTTTCAAAAGCAATAAAAAGTGAAAATGCCAAGGAGTAAACTTAACAAGAAACATGTAAGCCTATTTGAGAAAAATCTGAAAATATTTTTCAAGGACCCAAAAGTAGACTTGCACAAAAAGAAAGACGTATCATTATTTTGGATAGGAAAAATCAACAACACAAATATATCAATTCTCATTAAGTTAAATTTTAAACTTTATGATCCCAATAAAAATCTCAACAGTGTTTTTTCTGGAACTAGACAAGCTGATTTAAAAGGTCATCAGGAAAAATATATAGTTAAGATAGGAAAATTAGGAAAAAGAAAAGCAATAGAAGGATATTAGCCCTAGCAAATGTTAAAAGATTCTATGAAGTCTCAATAACTAAAACAATGCAGGTATATGAATAGATATAAAGATATTAGATGCACACAAACTAAAAAGTAAGAAGTAAAATAATTTCTATTTGCATCTTATATAACTCTATATAGTCCATAAAGGTTGTAACTTTTTGTTACACTCACCAACAATCTATGAGAGTTTCTATTTCTCCAAACTCTTGGATGTTTGCCAAATGAGAAATGAGATTTCAATGTAGTTTTAAATTCATCTTTTATGATTATGAGTGAGGCTAAAATGTTTTTATGGTCTATTTTTATTACTTTATGCTAATTTCTCACATCCATGTTCATGTCTGACTTCTTGATATACAGGAACTCTTTATATATTAATAGATTAGCCTTTTAAAATATGATCTGCAAATAGCTTTTTTCCAGTGTATCAGTTACCTTTGACTTCGCTTATGACGTTTTGGTTTGGTTTGGTTTAGTTTTTTGCCCCGGACGTGTGTGTGTGTGTGTGTGTGTGTGTGTGTGCGTGTACACACTTTAACATAGCTGATTTTCTCAATTTTGATAAATGGCTTTTGAAAGCTGAGCCATAAATAGGACTTCCTGGCTCCAAATTTAAATAGAAATTCACCATGTTTTCTTCTATTATCTGTATAGTATCATATGTTACATTTAAATCTTTCATCTATTTGGAGTTTTCTGTAGTGTGCTGCATGAGGTATGAATTCAACTTTACCTTTTGCCAAATGACTGCCTAGATCAAGTAGTCTCCCACTATATATATATAATATGATCATAAAGTTTACAATTTAACTTAGTGAGAATTGATATATTGTTGACTTTTCCTATCCAAAATAATGTCTTAATGTATATATATGCTATATGTGTATATATATATGCTCCTCAATGATGTGCTATGCCATGTATCATAACATAGCTTTCTGTGTAAACACATACGACCTTTATGGAGAGGAGAGGGAGCTGGTAATGACCAACAAAATTATACAGTCATTCACACTTTTATCCGGCAATCCTATTTCTGGTAATCTGTTCTATTGATACACCTGCCCATATATGAAATGACATATATATAAGTTTATTCATTGTGACATTATTTGTAATAGCAAAAAGTAACAGCAGAGGTGCTGGATGGAAGTAAAGCTATCCATGAGATATTTCTGAATGCAGATTAGTAGGATTTAATGGCGGATTTGGGGGGGGGAGCAGTGAGGAAGGTAAAACAAACAGCTTCCAAACTTCCTACTTGAGGAACAAGGTACATGGTAGCGTCATTTATTGAAATACCGGACACTAGAAGAAAAGCAACATTGTTTGGGAAGATGATAATGCTGTGGCACACTTCACAGTAGAGAGATAAAAGGCCCATTGTTCAATGAGCACATGCACGCTAGCGACATAAATTTAGTAAATGTAGGCACCTGTATATTTGAGTGACAGGACTTAGAATAGGGAGTCTAATTCTGGGTGGTCAGGAAGGGCAAAAGAAGAGAGGAGTGAATTTCAAGAATAAAGGCACAATCTACAAGGTGCAACCGTATGATTTGGATTAGCAATGGAGATCCCTGATGATCTTCCAGAAGCTTCACTCGGTGTTTAGGCAGAAGTCAGAGTTCAAGTAATTAAGAAACGTGCGAGGTGACGTAATTTGAGGAAGCGGGAGAAGCTGATTTGCGGAACGGTGAGGGATTACTTGGGTGTGTGGAGAGGAGGAAATGTAAAGCGTGTCCCCCAAAGTCACTCTTATTTAATAACATCTTCTATCACACTTGAGGCTCACGACCACAACAACCATCTGAGGCTGAGACTGGCAGGGCTTTGCACACATATGCACAAGAGCGTCAGAACAACTTGCGGGACTCGCACCAAGCCTTCCAGCTAGAACGCCGCAGCATGCGGGCTGCAACCAGAGGCAGCGCTCTTTTTCTCTCTACCCCGCTTCTGGCCTGTGCAGCTTCTAAAGACATTCTAATGATAGTAACAATTACAATTTCATGACTTAAAAGTTTAAGGAATTTGCTGTAAAATGAGAGCAGTCGAGAAAGGAAAATTATCCGACTATTTCAGTCTCTCAGTTCCACCTTTCCCAGAAGGAATCTTACTGCTATCTGTTCTCCAGGTTTGTCCCTTGGCCTTTAAGGTCGACTTGAGCCCCCAAACCTGAGGCTCAACATGAAAGGACGCTACCCAGTTGAGGCCTCTGTTGCACCTGGTGTATTTAACTTCTCTCCTTCCAGGGAACCAAGGACGTCCAGTCTGGGGGACCTCTAATCCCAAACTCTCCCAGAGGCTGTTCCTTCGTACTGAATTTCTCCTACTGGGGAACTTCTGATCCTCCAATGAGATCCCAGTCTTTTCTGCCAGGGAGGCAGTAGTCCCGCCCCAAATAAGGCCACCCGCTTGAGCTCCCACCTCTGGGTAGGCAGGGTCTTTGATATTGTGTTCCTTAAGGTGGGGAAGAAGCCACAGTGGGGAGCAGAAGGCAGAACAGGATGATCACTTCTCCACAAATTAAGGAGAAAGTAACTTCAGGTGGTGAGAAACAACAGAACTTACACAAAGGGTCACGTAGGGCCGCCCACCTACGATCTTTACGCGCAGAGGGTTGAGACCACCGCCCCCCAACACACACACACACACACACACACACACACACACACAGCAATCCTCCCTAAAGCCGCGGAGTCCTCTCTTTTCCCCGAGGACAGGCGCTTCCCGTCGCGTCCGCCCAACGGCTCCCCCTGTCCGGCGCCTGAACCCCGCGCTGCGGCCGAGCTGGACTGCACCCTCCCCGGGATTTGCGACAGGCGCGGAGGCGCAGCGCTGGCACACGGCGCTGGCCCGCTCGTGCCCAGCGGCCACGATTTTGGATGGGCGTTTACAGCTCGTGCCTCTGTCTCTCATCTGGTGCGCTGATCCCATCTGCAGAGACACCCTTTGCCTTGCCTTGGGGATCGCGGCGCCAGGTCGCCATCCTCTTTCTGTCTTCCCTCCCCCACCCCCACCAATTCCATTTTGTTCAGCCAGCCGGAGGCCCATTAACCCCCGCTTTGCCCGCCACCCCCACTCACCCCCGCTCCCAAAGTTTCCACCTTCTCCACAATAGGTCGGAGCCCCCTCCCGGGGGCCGGTGGCCGGGCAGCCACTCACCGTGAGGGTCAGCAGGACTAGCCGGCAGAGGGCCCCGCTCCCGGAGCTCGTGGGTCGGGCTGCCGCCATGGGAGGACTTGGGGACACGTCGACTGCCGAGGCACCCGGAGGCCGGGATGCGAGGACTCGGCGGGCACAGGGGCCGCGGCCGGGTACAGGCCGGTGCGCAAGAGTGTGAGGCGAAAGAGGTGCAGCGCGAGGAGAGGCGCTTTTCTTCTCGATTTCTCTGAAGCTCCTGCCTCTCACCCAAGGGGCTTTTCCTCTGGCCGAGGGTGGAGCTCCAGGCGCGTCCGAAAGACACCGATCGGCCCCTCCTTGGTATTTTCTCAAGTCTTCATTTCTCTAAGAACGCAACAGGTGGGAACTCCCTTTCGCCGCCTCCCTTTTACCTGCGCTAGGTGTTTCTCACCAGCGGACGCCACCTATATGCCGCATCTGCCCCCCCGCCCCGGTGTCCGCCTGCAGGATTAACAGCTGGCCCTGCCCAGCTGAAGCCCTGACTGTACAAAGACTCACTCCCCGAGCGCGCGCCCGGCCCCGGCTCCGCCCTGCGCGCTGCCCTCTCGGCCGACTGCGGGCCCCGCTCTGGGGGCAGCTACAGACCCGCAAAGGCCGTCCAGGAGCTGGAGAGGCCGGATTTTCTGTCACGGCTGCCCACAGCCCAACTGTTAGAGGGTTGACCCCAGGGAGACTATTTTACACGCTTTTTGCTGGAGTAAATTCACTGCAGACATCCTAGGGCAGTTCACACGGGGTTTTCATCTGTGCCACACCTTTCTTTGGGGTCTTGGGAGGTTTTTTTTGGAAATTTCATGGCCAGTATAACAAAGATATGAGAAAATTACCATAAGTTAAGAGAATAGTAAATAAATAAATAATGGAATCCAGGCTAAAAGAAAATAACAAAATCAAGTGTGAATTACTATGGAAAATGCATCTCTTGAGTCCTCGATGTTGACTAAATATGGGCTACTAATTTTCTCCAAGACCCTCCCTTATCACAATTAAAGCCAACCATTGGCCGTCATAACTTATCTCCTAAATTGGACTCCTGGACATAGAGTGGAAATTTCTCCCTTTCTTTCCTACCACCAAAACCAGAGTTCATGGCAAGAAAAGAAAAAGAATGGGATAAAATTTACCTTTTGGTTTGAAGTGTACTTAAACTGGATGAAATATTGCAGCACTTACCCTGGAAGATTACAATATAAAGGCAGTGTGCTTGCAGCTCTTCAGAAAGCAATGACAGGGCACTCTGACTCATCTTCCACTTCTTTTCAATTACCGGTTTAAACCAGGGAAGTCTGACCACAAAGGAGAAACTTGTCTCTTCCATTTGGTTTGCTTTGTCTCCTCCAGGGTGTTTGGAGAAACCTGTTTCAAGAGCCAACCATGACACTCACGCCATTTCAGTTCTTGAGAACATTTACCATCCTAATGCCATTATACACAGAGCCAAAATTAGTATAATATTGACTATATATTTAAAGTCAAACGTAATGTCAAATGGTACATGCCTTACATTCTATGTAATAAGCCCATGCTCTGTTTTATCAGTGAATGACACACACTGAGCTGTTCTATTCATATCCCTATTCACAAAATTTATCATTGAACCTTTGTTAGTAAAATAAGCTTGGGTCATCAGCATGAGGCTATAGTTGACATCCTTCTGTTTCCATATTTTTTAACCCTCATGTTTTTCCAGCAATGATTTTATAAACACACCTCCTCCTGTTAATGATGACATCATAATCTCTGGCATGAAGCTTTCCACAGGATGGAGAAGCAAGCTGGTTGTAGGTTCTGGAAATCTCAGGCCATCATCATAGTCCTTGACAATAGGACATTTCCACGCTCTTGCCTACTCTTTAACCTTTAATGCCTTAAGGCTGGCTCATGTTTTTTCTCATTCCAGGAAAGGGTGGAAGAGCAATTTGAAAAGAACTCATCTTAGATATTTATTTTCATTTTTCACACTAGGTAACTGATTGAGGCTATTAAAAGTTGATTTTTTTTGTTTCATCATGAAATTTTTCTAAACAAAGGAATGAAATATAAACTACTTATTCTAAACAAGCGTCTCAATTTATTCAATGTGTTTGGACTAGATGATGTAGTCACTGAAATGGATTCCTCTGTAATACAATTTTGAAACAACAGGTGTAACATGAAATGCAATATGAGTAGAGGAATTTTGTTATTTTAAGAATGTCTTCTGGCTGTGAAGATGATTCTGCTGACTTGAACCGGTTTTCCATTGTACTATATTAAAGGGTGCGTGGGACCCAAACTCAGGAGCAACCTCCTTTGTGTCTTGGGCTGCTCAAGTAACCTCTCAGGTGTCAGCACTCCCATTCATTAAGTAAGATAATTAAAGTAATACCGGATGCTGTCTATGGTATATTCTACTTCTAAAATTAAACCATTTAGACTTCTTGTGGTTGATTTTTGGAGAAGCTTGGCTGGAAATGGGTGTTTATTTGCAGATAGAAAGTTGGAACCACAGTTGTCCTTAAAGAGATGAACAGACAGCAGCCGAAGGCCCGTGGAGCCCATCTGGGCAGCCGAGCTTCACAGTTTTCTAATTTCAGAAACCAGAAACTAAACATATTAATGGCAACAAAAAAAACCCCTCTTACTCACTGATGTGTACATGGTGACAGTTCTCCCTGAGAGCTCTGGGCATGATTCCTGCCAGTCCTCCAGCTGCCGGAGCCTGGGGAGCAGGGTCCACACGGACACTTGATCTTTAGGGTGAATCTATCTCGGCATGGCGTATGACATAAGATGGAAGCCAAAAGCAAAAGAAATACAGGCCTAAGGGAAAGAAACAAGACTAAAGGACATTGTCCAGTTACTTTATAGGTGAGAATAGAGAGGAAAACATCTGATAACCCCAATAAAATGAGCACTGTTATTTACCTCTCAGAGTTGTTGCAAAATTAAATGATATGATGCATGAAAGACATGCAGAATAAAGCCTGGCATATTCTAAGCGTTCCCTAAGTGTTAGTTACTATGGGTACCCTACTCCCCCCTGCCACTGTGCTACCATATCTCTACAACCCACTCATATCCCCCACCCCACCTCATCCCCAGGATGGCTGCCTGGTTCCTGTTCTTCCATCACCTATCCCCAGGTCCAGGGATAGGGCTGAACCCCAGTGTTAACTCACTCACCACTCCCAAATCCTGAAACCCCCACCTGCCAATATGAACCCCCAGACCTTGTCTGATGCAAATGGATTAACTATGCAACACTAGGATGAAGTGCCACGGTTTGTGCTAGTTGTGTACTTTTTGAAAATTGGGACAAATTTTTTTTTTATAAGAATCCTTTTATAATGGGAGAAAAGTTTTTTAAATGTTTCATTGTCCAATAAATACAATATTTATTTTTTAATATTGTCCCTATTTCTTTGAAATTCCCTTTTCAAATAAAACATAGTGTACTAATCAAACTCAATTTCCGTTACATTTCAAAGTATATATTTTTTATTGTTTTAATTAATTAATTTTTTTTTAGGAAGATTAGCCCTGAGCTAACATCTGCCGCCAATACTCCTCTTTTTGCTGAGGAAGACTGGCCCTGAGCTAACATCTGTGCCCATCTTCCTCTACTTTATATGTGGGACGCCTGCCACAGCATGGCTTGCCAAGTGGTGCCATGTCCACACCCGGGATCGGAACTGGGGAACCCCGGGCCACCGAAGCAGAATGTGTGCACTTAACTGCTGCACCAGTGGGCTGGTGCTGACATTTCAAAGTATATTTTTGAAATAAATAAGGGATAGAGGGTGAAATAAACTATAAATCAATTCTTATTACGGTACTTTTCCCTTAATAGACTTTCAATAAAACGAAGTCAATGAATGCATTCTGAGGTAATTGTGTTGACTATGAGCAGAGATGGTTCACAATGTCTGCTCTGCCTCATAGATGCCACTGACATATGCCCCCTAGGAGTGCTGTGAATGAAGATACCCTTAAAACTACAAAATTTCCATTTGTTGCTTTACTGATCAACTAATGCAACAAGTATTTATTGAGCATCCACTATGTCTCAGGCATGGTCCTTGGCTTTGAGATGCTGTGGCAAAGAAGACAGAAAGGGGACGTGCTCAAGGAACTGCCTGAGGGTGTATAAAATAACTGGGTAGGACAAGAGGCACTCTCCATCTGAGATTTTCATCGCGCTGACTCCTTTGTAAAAGAAAAGAGATTAATCTCGAGTTAAGTGCAAAAGGATACATAAACAGCATTCCATAAGGATGAAAAATCACCAATAGAAAAACACTTGTTAAATCTGTTCATGGATTATGAAATGTTATCCTCTTCTTAGATAGGCCTAGAGACGAGAAACTCACGTTCTGTGAGATAACCTCATCTAGAACGTTTGATCTTGGTTTTGACAGCAGCATCTGCTATTGTCTTCGCTTGCTGGCTGTGTCTACGCATTCTCGTTGGCTGGCTCCTCCTGCTCCCTCTGACTTCTAAACATTGCCACACACAAACACACCTGTATTTTTTCAGACCTTCACACTTAGGAGGAGCTTTCTACCACAGGCGCATTGTACATGTTCTTTCCTCGATCTGGAACTTTCTTCTGTCTTTCTGGCCTGGTTAATTCACACCTATCATAAAAATATCAACTTTCGTTTTCTCCCCTATCAGATCAATTCCTCTCTGACCAGGTCAAATCTTCCTGATTAAACAGCTGCCTCTTTTTAAAGCACTTGTCATAATTACAGTATTAAATTTGAGTAATTATTTGATTAATACTTATCTCAAAGACGGTACATTTTCCTGACTGCAGTGACCTGTGTTTTTTGGTTTATGCCGTGTCCCCAGCGCTATGCATCATGAATCCTGGCCCATGGTAGACAGCTAATAACTATTTGTTGGATGAGTGAGTAAATGAATGAATGATTCCTGAGCATTTTTTTGGTAAATAGTTTTTTGCTTTTCTTTTTCTACTTTTTTTTTGTAAGGAAGATTGGCCGTGAGCTAACATCTGTTGCCAATCTTCCCCTTTTTTGCTTGAGGAAGATGGGCACTGAGATAACATCTGTGCCCATCTTCCTCCACTTTATGTGGGATGCCTCCACATCATGGCTTGACGAGCAGTGCTAGGTCCGCACCAAGGATCCAAACCTGCGAACCCAGGCCACCAAAGCAGAGCGCATGAACCTAACCACTAGACCACCAGGCTGGCCCCTTCTTTTTCTATTTTTAATATTTGTTGGCATGTTAAAGTGACGTCTTGGGTCAAATTTAGCAGGGTGGGATTTTCTAATCTGTTCTCAAACTTGACGGACATGTATCAGTACATTTATTAAAATGTGAAATGGGCCTACCAAGAATTTCTAGTGTGATTTTTGCACCAGAACGGGCAAATAGGCTAATGGGTTTTAACTTAGAACTCAGAAAGAGACCAGTGCCGAAATGGGAGCTGAATGTCTCATAAAAGTGGGGCTAACGCACACCATTGAGAAAAGCAGAAGTTATTTAGTCGTGGCATCAAGAAAACTGTCTTATTATTAGAGGAAAACAAAACTGATTCCCAACTTAACACCACGTGCAAAGTGGCCTCCAGATGGGTTAAACTTTTTTGAGGGACAAAGACATGAAGTTAACAGAAGACAATATCGGAAAACATCCATGTGACCCAGGGTAGAGAAAGATTTTTGAAATAATACCCAAAATGCATAAACCATAAACAAATTAAAAAAAGATACATTTGATCATGTTAAAATTCAGGCTTTCTATTCAACAAAGGACACCATGAATAAAGTTAATAGATGATAGATTGGGAGAAGACATTAGTTATGACTAAAACAGACAAGGGAATAATATCTAGAACATGAATGGAACTTCTAAACATCAATAGAAACATGATAGGAACCTCAATAGAAAAAAATGGGCAAAGAGTGTGACCAGAAATTTTACCACAGAGGAATCTCAAAGCCTACAAAGTATATTTTAAGAAACAGAAATGTATATGTAAATCATAAAATATCCTTATACATCTGTCAGACTGACAAAAATTAGGAAGCTGATTCTCCCCGGGGAGTCAAAGTTACTGCCCAGAGTCCAGCTCCGTGGCCAAGTGGTTAAGTTCATGAGCTCCGGTTCGGAGGCCCAGGGTTTCACTGGTTTGGATTGTGGGTGTGGACATGGCACCGCTCATCAAGCCATGCTGAAGCAGTGTCCCGTGTAGCACAACCAGAAGGACCTACAACTAGAATGTACAACTGTGTACTGGGGGGCTTTGGGGAGAAGAAAAAAGAAAAGATTGGCAACAGATGTTAGCTCAGGGCCAATCTTTATAAAAAAAAAAGTCACTCCCCCATTAAGTGTATCTCTCCACCTTCCCAGCTGCTACACACTCACAATTGAATGTGGCTAGAGAGAAACTCATATACAAGTTCCAGAGTTTCGTTTTAAGGTCATGATCTTTACTTTAAGCAACCCTGAGTACCGCCCCGCACTCTTAGTCTAATTGCCTAACCCATTCACTTCCCCATTCTCCTTGGCAATATTTTCATACTTCCTTATTTCTGCTCAAACCTCCTATACATCTTCTTTTATCCTGACTTAGCTTTCTAGTTCACAAAGAAAATAGAGATTATCAAGAGAACTTCTACAGGCTTCACGGCATCCACCCACCTGCCTGCATCTGTACCATACACATGGTCTTTTCTTCTATACTGTGGAAGAAGTGCCTCTGTTCGTGGGTAAGGTCTACTCCTCCGTTTGGGTTTCATTCCCATCTCCTCCCACCTTCTCCAGGATGTTGCTCTAGCAGTTCTGCTCTTCTCTCCTGCACTGTCGGTTTAATCCATCTCTGTCTTCCCCAATGGTAAATAAACTAAACTACACTCAACTAAAAGAACAAACAAAAAAACCCTCAGAAATCTGTACGTTTCCATATCCTATTTCTCTCTCTAGCTATCACACCCCATTTCTCTGCTCTCCTTTATGGAAAAAATTCTGGGAAAAGCTGTTCTATATTTACTGTGTTCAGTTTCTTTTCTCATTATCTCTTGAACCCTTTCTAATCAGGTTTTCCCTCCTACCACTTCACTAAAAGTATTCTTACAAAGGTTACAGAGACATTTGTATTGCTAAAGTTAGTGGTGTTTTTCAGGTTCATCTAATTGTCTTAGTTACGGAGTTGGCACACCCGTCCTTGAAACACATTCTTCACTTGGTTTCTGGTTTTTCTTCTCTGCCTCATCGATTGATTCCTCCTCCTCTCCATTCTCTCTTACTAGTGGAGGGCCCCAGGACACAGTTGTTGGACCATTCTTTTGGTTCCGTCTACTCTTGCTCTCTTGTTGATCTCGTTTGGGCTTCTGGCTTTAAACACTATCTCCATGCTGGTGACTGGCAAATCTAAAGCTCTATGCCAGCCCTCTCCCTTGAACTCCAGGCTCCAACTGCCACATGAAATCTTAACTTAGACGTCTAGTAGACATGCGAAGTTAATCTTTCCAATTCTGGCTCCTGAACTTCTCCATGAAAAATGTGCACCCCACAATGGCAACTCCATTTCAATTAGTGGCAACTCCATCCTTTCAATTGTTTAGATCTTGTAGATTTCCTTGGCTCCTCTTTTTGTCTTATACTCTGAATCCAATCTGTCAATAAGTCCTATGAACTCCACCTTTAAAATATACCTGGAATTCATCCCCTCCTCACCATCTCCATCCCAGTCCAATCCATCGTCAACTCTCGCCTGGGCTACTCAAAAAACCTCCTAATTGGGGTCTGGCCCAGTGGCACAGCCGCACGTTCTGCTTCAGCAGCCTGGGGTTCACCGGTTCAGATCCTGGGTGTGGACATAGCACTGCTGGGCAAGCCATGCTGTGGCAGGCGTCCCACATATAAAGTAGAGGAGGATGGGCATGGTTGTTAGCTCAGGGCCAGTCTTCCTCAGCAAAAAGAGGAGAATTGGCAGCAGATGCTAGCTCAGGGCCGATCTTCCTCAAAAAAACAAAACAAAAACAAAAACCTCCTACTTAGTCTTTCAACTGCCAACACTCCTCATTTTGGTCTCTTTTTAATCCAGCAGTCAGATCGTGACATTTGTCTACCCAGACTCCTCCAGAATGATTCCAAAATGAAAACATTTTTAAAATAGAGTCTTCTTAGGTCATTTAGATCAAATCCAAAGATTTTCCAGTGGTTCATATGGCCTTGCACACTCCACCATGATCTCTGTGACCCCGACTCTTCCTACCCTTCCCTCACACACTGTGCTGCAGCCACATTGGGCTCTTTGCTGTTCCCTGAACAAGCTAAGCACACTCCTCCTCTGGCCCTCCACTCTACATGGACCACTCTTCTCCAAAACAGCCACACTGCCTGCTCCCTCACCTCCTTTAGGTTTTGACTCTTATGTCTCCTTCTCAGTGAGGCCTTCTCTGGGCATTCCCATTACAATTTCAAAGCTCTGATTACTTTCTAGGGTTTTTAACTAAGAGCCTGGTGAGTTTACTGTGGCTCCTTCACCCTAGAGACCTTTTTTTCCTGAGACTGTGGAAACTCCTTTCTGTTTATACGAAGGTTTGGCTTAGTTTGTTAGCTTCCTGTCCCATGAAGGTTTAGGACTCAACAAATATCTTGAAGGGAAACCTTAAGTCAGAGAAATCTCTCCAGTCTCTAATTTTGTCACTTTGGCCCCACGCAATTGCTAAAATCTCCATTACTTTCTCTCTTCCCAAGCAGTGGCCTTCTGCTTTGGCCAAGCCTGGATTCGCTGCCAGCCCTGGTGGTCTAAAGGTTAAGATTCAGTGCTCTCACTGCCTCCGCCAGGGTTGCTTTCCCCATCAGGGAAACACGCCACCTGTCTGTCAGTTGTCACATTGTGGCAGCTGTGATGCTGAAAGCTATGCCATCATTCACAGTGGATGGGTTTCAGCTGGAGCTTCTAGAATGCGATAGACTAGGAAGAAGGACCTGGCCACCCACTTCCAAAAAATTGGCCACAAAAACCTTATGAATAGCAGCAGAGCATTGTCTGATAAAGCACTGGAAGGTGAGAGGATGACCTAAAAAGACCAGGCAGGGCTCTGCTCTGCTGTACACAGGGTCACTAGGAGTCAGAATCGACTGGACAGCACTAACAGCAACAAACCTGTGTCCAGTATCTTCAAATGTTCCCTGGGAAAAACGTGAAGTTATCTTACAAAAGATAAACTCACCTTTCTTTGGTGCTCGCCTCTCTGGAATACTAGCCTCTCCAGTTCTTGTTGATTCTGCAGCTTGCTGATAGCTCTCAACAGATGGATTTTGTATTTTATCCAGGCCTCCTAGTTAGTCTCAGTGGGAGCATTGTTCTACTACAAACTACTCAATCCTGCCGTCCAGCTCTCACATTTTACTTATTTTTCTTTCTTGATCTGTGTCTCTGTGTTAGAATGTAACTTTCATGAGGGCTTAGATTGGTCTCTGCTTTCAGGCCCTACAGCTGTGCCTGTCACAAGGCAGGCCCTCAGTAAATATTTGTTGAATAAATATATATATGCTATCCAACTACCTGTAATCCACAGACTAATGATTAACAAATTATGATGTGGCTTTAAGATAATCACATGTAGAATATTGGTTATAAGCAAACCTGAAATTTACACACGAGCATCTGAAAAGAAGCCCCATACAGACGCTGTTAGGCTTCAGAACCGCTGAAAATGAGACATGAGAGTTTCATGCAGTTTCTGGTTGCAGAAAGTATATGCAAAGCATTAATAAACAGTGGCCATAAACATGAGGCTCAAACTGAAAATAACAAGTCCCAGAATTCCTAATTACAAGCGTTGATTTGCAATTAAGCTGCATTTCATATAGATAATTCTACTTAGCTTGCTCCAG
Source organism: Equus asinus (assembly GCF_041296235.1). Classification (NCBI taxonomy): domain Eukaryota; kingdom Metazoa; phylum Chordata; class Mammalia; order Perissodactyla; family Equidae; genus Equus; species Equus asinus. The sequence goes on along the minus strand of NC_091796.1, from coordinate 42,044,609 downwards.
AGAAAGTAACAGCAGGGGTTAATTTATTTAACTATGGTTAATTTGCTCACCTCATCACTTTTGGGGAAGCCAGTTAACAGATATGGATAGACACAGAAAGAGATAGACAGAGAGATAGATGATAGACAGACGATAGATAGATAGATAGAGCAAGCAAGCTATAGATATAGAGAGATATCCTGATGAAGATTAAAATGTGGTTGGTGTCAGGGTCTGGGAGGTGGGGCAGACTGGAGATGCTGGTCAAAGGATACAAGCCTTCATCTATAAAATGAATAACTCTGGGGATCTAAGTGCGACACGGTGACTCTAGTTAATGATACTGTGTTGGGTACTGGAACTGTGCATAGAAAACAGAACTCAAGTGTTCTCATCACACACACAAACCAAAAAAGTTAACTATATGAGTTGTTGGATGTGTTCATTAACCCGATTCTGGTAGTCATTTCATAAAGCATATGTATATTAAATCATCACATTGTACACTTTATATGTATATATCTTGTTTGTCAATATACCTCAATAAAACTCAAAAAAACCAAACAAGCTAACCACTCGATAAACATTTACCAGGCTAGCTGTGTGAGTGTTCCTGCCTGCCCCTACCCAGGTCTACTCTCAGCAGAGGGAGCTTTCTAGTAAACACAGTCAGTAAAACAGAATCCTGTCCAAGTACTTCACACCATTTCTAACCTTTTCAGGAGGTATTCTTAATACACGGAAACTATCTTTAAAATCTTTTCTTCCAATAGCTAAGCTTCTCCATATCCCTTACACAGTTTGCTGCTGCTTTCTGAAAATTTAAATGTAACTTTTTCCTATTTCTCTTTCTATACTTTCCATTTCTATTCTTTCTATTTCTCATCAAAACCATCATCGCGTAAAATAAAATCAACCACTGCCCTATCCTCTGAGCTTTTTTTCTCTTCTCTCCTCTTTCTTTTTTTGAAAGCGCTTTATTGAGATATAATTCACATCCTTCTTTCTCACATTCATTTTGTTGCACTCAGTAGTAATCCTCACTAGCATATTACTGACTAGCTTGATTTTCCTAACAAAACCCTAGAGTCTAGAGTGGGGGTGAGGTGTGGGGGAAATGGGAGGGAGGGAAGGAAGGAGGTATAAGGGGGAATGCCCAGGTTGTCCTCATGGAACAGAGGAAAGAAAAGATGCTCTGAATATCCATACAGAGAAAAGTTTTTATACCTCTAGTCACTTAGATATAAAGCTAAATAAAAAGTGGTCCCTACTGTAAATGAATTTCCAGTATCTGGCGATGGATTACATGGATATTAAGCAATAAAGAGTGGGAGTGGAGGTGGTAGCATCAAGTACGTCCTTTCTTTCCAACTTTGAGATAGGCAGTACCTTCCTGGAACTCCCACAAATACCTCAAGTTCAAAATGTCCCAAACTGAGTCATTATCTTTCCATAACAAAATCGCTTTGCTTTTCTTCTCGTTATAGTTAATGGTTTTGTGATTCTCCCACTTACTCAAGAAAGAAACCAGGAAGTCATCCTAGACACCCTCTCTTCGCCTCCCCCTCACATTCCATCAATCTCCAGCTTTATTGCTGTATTTGATCACTCGTCTGTCATCTGGACCATTTTCACTGGTCTTCCAGCTCTACAACCCCTCCAACCCACTCTCCATAATAGTGGTTTCTAAATTGTTTTTTTTCGGAACTCTAATAGTTCTTGTTTTCTGCTTGTTTTATTTTGCTTTTGGTTGTTTGCTTTTGGCTTTGTTTCGTTTGGGGATCCTTCCTTCCACTTCACCTACAGTGCCTCCTTCCACCTTGCTCAGGGAGCCTTCCCTGACTTCCCCACGTGGGCAAAGCATGGAGAGTCGTCTGTGTGCATACAGGCTCTGATATGTGCCTCTGTTATCTGTTATCTCACCACAGTATTGTAGTTCTTTGCTTTATAAATCTGTCTTCTCTGGAGTCCATTAATTTTTCTATTCTTCATATGCTCAGATAATTGCAGAATTCTGAGTTTGACACACGTTTGGACAGAGAGTGGATGACACTGTTGGTAACAAAGATGGAGACAGCAGGGAAGTGCTAGTTTGTGGAGTTAGATAATTTGCTGTTGAAGATAGATAGCGAGTTTGAGATTTCTGTGAGCGATATGGATGTGGAATTCAAAAGAGATGTCCAATCTGGAGATGGAAACTTGATTATCATCAGTATGTGGATAGTTAGGGCAACCCCAAATGTAAGCCATCCGTCTACTTAACCCATCGATTCTGGTGTGGAGATGATTGCTCTGATGTGAGGAAGATTGTGCTGTGGCTCCCTCCTTCCCACAGAAATTTCCCAGCTGGAGATCAAAATTTACATTTTAGAAGGATGTAAATGAATGAAATATTTAACACAAATTCCTAGGAAGTATATCTTTCATTCAGGATTAAGAAGCTATAAACATTGTTTTTCATTGTGTTACGGACATGAGAAGGCCATTTGAAGAGACATGTTCGGGGGCAATCGCTGGTCAGACTTCACTTAAATCTTGGCTCTATGAGAACCTGGCAGTCTGATCTTGTCCAAGTCAGCTAACCTCTCTCAGCCTCAGTATTCCTGTTAGTAAATAGGAATAATAACACCTAAGTCAGGTTGGTTGAAAAGACCAGCCCTTTTTATTATTCTGCTTTTGAGAAAGATAAGAGTATAGAAAATACGTCTCTTTTTTCCCCCATATCTACCTTCAGAAAACAACAGTACAAGTATCATGATAAGTGACAATTGACAGCCTTCCTGAGACCTCAGTGCTAAACTTCAGAGGGCACTGGCACTGGTAGAGACACTGAGAAAGCCACTTGTCACTTCCAGCCAATTGGTGGCCTTTGGGAAAATGGACTTAATGTTACCAGACCTGAGAATTTTTCAAAAGAAGTCACAAATTTGCATTTTGGGCAAAATGTCCTGATTTTTAATGTAGCAATTATTCATAATTGTTCTCAACTGTAAAATCTTTCCCCCTCATCTTCCCCTGCCAAAAAATTTGCAGGCCACATCTGACCTGAGGATGCAATCAGGCTTTACTTATGTGAAGAAAATTGAAGTTTTATTTATGTGACTTTCATTTTATTTTATTTTATTTATATTTTATTTATGTGACTTTTAAAATAAGTTTTTGTTCTGTGATATTTTATAAAACTTAGCAAATGAAAGAGGATGTCTCTCCACTGTAACTACACAGTGTGTTACCTGTTATGTAAGAAAGAAATATTTTGCTAAGAATCATATTGACCTGGGGCAGGGTTACATTGGTTATGAATAAGAAATAGTATGCCTTGGGGAGGAGGGCCCTGTGGCCGAGTGATTAAGTTTGCATGCTCCGCTTCGGTGGCTCCGGGTTTGCCAGTTCAGATCCCAGGTACGGACCCACACACCACTTAGGCCATGCTGTGGCAGCTTCCGGCTCGGAAGAACTAGAATGACCTACAACTAGGATATACAGCTATGCACTGGGGCTTTGGGGAGAAAAAAAAAAAGGAGGAAGATTGGCAACAGATGTTAGCTCAGGGCCAATCTCCCTCACCAAAAAAAAAAAGAAGAAGAAGAAATAGTATTCCTCCTGTGCATATTTGCTCCCAGATTATCTCACATCATTATTCAGCATGCTCCTTAGTTACAGTGTCCTGACTTTGCTCAACTGACTTGCTCAGCTGAAAAACCACATTTCTCACTCTATTTTGTAGACAGAAATGGACATGTGACTAAGTTCTCTTAAGGGTATGTAGGCAGAAGTTGTTGAAAGGAACTTTTGGAAATGTTCCCTTAAATGAAAGGCTTCCTCTTTCCCCTTTTTTCCTGCTATAGATACAGACACGACAGCTCGAGTTACATCGGTTGTCTTGTGATTTCAAGCAGTTTGTACAGAGTATGGTTGAGCAGAAAAGAGAAAGCTGCCAGGACATTGATGACATTAAGAAACCTCCGTATGAGACCAAGATTCTGAAACTGTTTTACACTAGAGAAAATAAACTTTTCCCTTGTTTAAGCCACATTTCTTTCTGTTACCAGGTAGTCTAATGCCAGTTCTAGCCAATTCACTGAGATCACTTAAAAAATATCTTTTTATATAGCCTCTAATGTGGAACAGCACAATTTCAACTAACTCAATTAGCATGTGGAATCACCATTTGTCATACAGCAAAACCATAAAATTGTCTTCTTTGTCACATGCTGAAACTTTTGTAATTTCCTGTGTTTGTTAAACTCACCTTTACTCATTTTGAAGTCTATTCAAGTAGGCATAAAAAAAGTTTTAAGTTGTGGTGAAAATTCATTAGATTAATTAATAAGAAAATAAGTGATATTTACTTTTATTTGCCTAGGTATTAATTAACTGAAAAATGAGAATATGCCTCAGGCTATTAGAATGCAACCAAATGTCCAATCTTTCAGACTCAAGGGAACACTCCGATTTGATCGCACAACTCGTAGAGACAGAGGATGAAGTAGCGGAAACAATATGCTAAATTTTAAAATGTGTGTCTTTAGGGAAGATTTTTTTCATTTAAATTCTTAAGTTAATGCATCAATTAAATATTAAATGCCACATATACATGAAAAAACCCCCAGCTTGTCGATCACAGGTGTAAGGGAGAATACAACAATGAATAAAATGTCATCCCTGCTTTGAAGAACATCACAGTTTAGCTGATAAAATCAATAAATAAAATCCTTTTTATAGTTGAAGAGATTGAAGTAAATGAGATTTGATGACTTCCTAAGACCATATAACAGTATAGAAGAATCCAGATTGCCTTACCCCTAGATTTATGGCTTCCTACAAAGGCAGGCTTCTGACTTTAGAGAACATGGAAAAGAGTATTTTCAAGTCACCCGGAAAAGGCACTCTTCTTTGATTTCCATGAAATAATTAATACTTCACTTCATTTCCCGTCTGTTTAGAGAACACTGAAATATCTTTATGACTAACCATTTTTGAAATCTTAGCCAAAAGAAAATGAGTACCCAGGCAGATGAAGTTTATTAAATTATGACTTAGGTAAATCAGTTAATTCCATCCAGTCTTCATTCTCTCCTTCTATCAGATTAGATTCAGCTACATTTAACAGAAAACCTAAAATTTCATTGCTTAAACACACAAAGATTTATTCAGTCAAGTGAATAAGTCTAGAGGCAGGAAGTCCAGGGCGGGTTTGGAGGCTCCACAAAGTCATCCAGGCTCCTTCTATCTTTGTGCTCCACAATTCTCAACAAATGGCTCATGGCTTCCGATTTGAAGCATCACAAGATGGCTGCTTGAGCACCAGGCATCACATCTGTATTCTAGATCATGACATACAATTGGGGGAAGCAAAAAGAAAAACCCTACATCTTTCAAGTGAATCAGCTCCTTTAAGACACCTACTCAGAATATCTCATACACAGCATTTCACTTACTTCTCATTGCCCACAATTTAGGACAGGTTAGACTTCATTCAAGAGGGTTGGCAAACAGCCGCTTGAAATGAAATCAGAGTTTCATCTCTAAGAAAGAACTAGATTAGGAGATAGTTGGCAGACAGCCAGCAGTCTCTGCTATGACACCCAAGGAAGGCCAAGGGACATGTGTTTGTCAGTGGCAAGTGTTCTTTTAATGTTTAAGTATATTTAAGTATAAATATCAAATTAGTATTTAATATTAATATTCAACATGCTTCATAATTATGTATATTATATACTTATATTGTTTTATATCTATTATTAAGAATACATTAATATTAAATTAAAATTAAACAACTCTGAAAATTGGTCTTAATTTTCTTCTGCCTGATTTCTCAGTCTGAAACAAGTAGAAATAATCATGACAGAATATGGTTACTTAATATTAACACAACTGGTCCTGACACTTTCTTAGCCATATCTATGATACTCAAAGTCAGTTACACCCAGAAAAATAAAACATTAAAAGCATACATGGCGATAAACTGGCTCAGTAAGAAAAGAATACATGAAGACATCTATGTCCCAAAATGATCTCAGGAGACTGCAAGTGTGTTGTTTTAAACTGTCAGGGTTATTCAGTTTGGTTTTTAAATGTGATTTGGTTAATTTGTTGGATAGGCCTGACCAAAAATAAATTAATGTCAAAATGTGATTTTTTTCTTAATTATGAGGTAGCAAGATAAATTTGCTAAGTAAAGTGGCAATGAACATTGAAACCAGTGGCAAGGTAGCCATTAATGATTAGCTAGCTAGTAACTGGTTTCTTTTTCCAGGCAGTTATTAACTGTAGCCTTTCATGGTTTCCCCATCCATTGTTAGCTGTGCTGCAGCTTCTTAAAAGTCAGGTAGAAAGCAATATATTCCCACACTCCCACTGGGATCCTTATAGATTGATACCAAACCTAATATCAGTTTCCCCACATTAAACTCAGCATATATGGGATTAAAACCAAAACACTCATTCCCTGCTTACTCTCTGGCTTCCTGGCTCCAGAATCCACAATCCTCCCTGAAGACAGACACCGTCAAGGACAAGCACCTGGATCATCTCCTCCCCACAAAGAGATACAGGCTGGTGGGAAAGCTGCTGACCAGCAAGGTCACGGGCTCCCTCCTCTCTGCAAGTGTCTCAAGGCCAAAGACAGGCTGGTGGGAAAACTCCGACCAGCAAGGCCATATGCTCCCCCTCCCCTACCTAAAACCCCAAATAAAAACCCTTCCTTTCAGCTTTTTGGGGAGTTTGGGATTTCAGCATTTGCTGCCCTTTCTCCTTGCTCAGCGCTGTGCAAAAATAAAATTCGTACTTTCTTCCACCACATCCGGTGTCAGAGATTGGCTTGCTGTGCAACGGGTGAGCGAACTCACTTCAGGTTCGGTAACAAGATAACATCTCTGATGCTTGGGTCACCATGGTAACGGGTGCTTAAGTTGTTTTTCCTGAACTGAAAGTGGACTCCTTGTCCAGTTCAGGCCAGTAGAGACCACTGACCCATCAAGTGGACCTGCTCAAATGTCTGATAGGTACCCCTTTGATGTCAGGGGGCCCAAAAACTTCACCCTCACATTATGCTAATACCACCACTTTGTGAACACGCATCTATTAAGAGCTGTGAAGCTTGACCATGCTTGTGCAGATCATCAAATACCTCACTTTTCCTTATCTCCAATCATCTACCCCCACACTTCAGACCGCCCTGCCCCTTTATCCCATAAATTTCCCCGATTCCTATTTTCAGGGAGGTGGATTTGAGACTTGTTCTGTCTCCTCACTTGGCTGCCTTATGAATAAACCCTTTCTCTGCTGCAAAATTTGTCGTCTCAGTGATTGGCATACTGTGCAGTGGGCAAAACAAACCTGGTTCGGTAACAATATTTCATTAACCTAAACTTGGTTACCTTCTGTGTCACTGTATATCCTCTCATATACGGCACTGTTAGCCACAAACTTCATGGAAAATCAATTATCCAGGTACATAAAAACACAGAGTGGGGGGTTCTGCTTTGTGATAAGAGGCAAGGTGATCTTGAATTTGGGTCACCAGGTAAGCTGGGACAAATTTCCCTACCACATGGCAGCTGTAGACCTACTGCCTGAGGCCCCTGTGTCACTCACTCTAATTGACTAATTGTGTTGTTCACCTATTAGTTTTTGCAGGTTTCGTCTCAAAGGATCATCTATGCAGTGATATCAATGTTTCATGTGCGTAGGGATCTTGTCAAAACTCAGACTCTGATCTAACAGGTTTGGGGTGGGGCCTGAATCCAGTTTCCTCCCAAGCTCTCAGGTCATGTGAACAACTCAGAGTAGCAAGGAGCTAGTACTGAGGTGAACTTGATAGCACGTTAGGAACACCTGCAGGGTCTCACCCTCAGAGTCTCCGATTTAATGGATCTGAGGAGGGATCCAAGAATTAGCATTTCTAACAAGCTTCCAGGGGATGCTGATGCTGCTGGTCCAGGAATCACACTTCAAGAACCACTGATTTAGAATCTCAGTGGGGATCTCAGAGGAGAGAAATAGAGTGCTTGTAGAACAGCAACCTCTCCCTGTCGTAGAACGCCTACCGCGGACGAAATGTCCTTGTGAACCTGGGTCTTAAGTTTTATACAAATGAACTATATAAATGTCGTCCACCCATTAATTCCTCAGTTTTCTATATATTTAGGAGAGGTAAAGCTAAAACAAGGAATTTGTTTCATTCCCACTTTGAACTATAGGGTTCCTTTTAGTTTTTCTCGAATTATACTTGACAAAATAATTCTACATGAATTTTTGGGTACGAATTCTAGATAAAACCTCAGATATCTCAAAGAAAGCCTTGAAGTTTCTTTTTAATGTTAATAATTCCATGTTATAGCATTTAAAGGTGCCTAAACATGGGCAAACAAAAACACCACAATTTCAGGCATTAATTGTTACATACTGACAACTAAATATGAAAAATTTTGAAATCCTATGTATTCTCAGGCCAAATATGGGGGAAGGCCACACTTGTTTTTAATTGTTTTTTTTTTCTCTAAAGTTAGGAAATAAAAAACTTCTAACTCTATAGCTTGGTTTTATCAAAGCACACTTTATTCCTATCAATAAAAAAACCTACTTTAAGAAGTAGACATTTTAAAATAATTTGATCTATCATCACAAAATGTGTATTATGAATGTACTTCACACATTTGTTTTTTAATGCTCCTTATATACTAAATTACTCCATATATTTGAAAATAGTTATTTTATTGTTAGTGGTTAGGATTTGAGGTGATTTAAGTGTGGTTTTTATTTTTTATGCAACACCATCCTTTCAAAGAGTTTTTAAAAATTATGCGTGCTTACTTTTATTGGGCTCTACAAAATACATAAGGGTCTATCGATTCTTAGCAATGCTATGTTCTGCTGTGTTCTATTTTCTTTTTCCTACATAAGTAGAAAAACAAATGCAGTATCTGGCCAAATGCAATGTTCCTTCGGCTTTATTAGAAAAGCAAATAAAAGAGACCAGAGAGATGCAGCAATATACATGGTTTGTTTGTTTCATTACCCTAATCTAATTTAGGATTTTCAGCTAGTACAGAACTCATAACTAACACACTGCAAAAACTGAGTTAGTTTTTCTTTTCTATGAAAATAAAAATCCTCAACTCTAAAACATATATTGTGAATATTTTCCAAATAGCATAGCATATTCCATTTTCTAAAAGTAAACATATGCATTGATATCGTTTTATAAAATATTTTTAATAAACTCAGGAGGAATGAAAAGCTCAGTAAAGTTAAGAAACTGTTTAACAAAGCTCATTTATAATAGTTATGCCAATTTTTGTCTATCTTGGTGCTTCCATGGAATTTTTTCACATGAAATAGTTTGAGATCTGAATCAAGATAAGGAAAATGTAATTGTATATTTTCCCTAACTATAGATTTAATTATAAAAAAATTCATGATTAACTAATTGACAATGAATTTACCGACAATTAACTTATATAAAACAATCCATAAAGTTCAAAATTTTGTTACAAAACTAAACTTGTAAATAGTCCAGTGGAGTTTTGTGAATTTCATCAATCATAAAATTAACATTTAATTTTGAGTGTAAACAGAGAATAACTTTGAAATTCCTAAGTATATCATAAAACAGTCATAGTTCCTCTATGAGATAAATTTTAATGATATTTTGAAATCATTTAATTAGCCAAAACTGCTTAATGCAGATTCATTTCCCACACTTTCTAATAATTCTGGTAGCACTCAGAGTGTCCTCTCTTGCTAACCAAGAAATCTTCCACTGGCCTTTAATTGTACTTTATGTTCAGATATAAATTCTCTCTTTCATACTTAAACAAATGGAAGAAATATTAATACATAAACAAACACAAAAGTTAATGTTTGGCTAATGATTTTTAATTGCTCAGAAAACATTCTGCACTTATATTCAAGAATATAACTTAGCACAATATACTTCTAAATTTTTAATGATATATTTTAAAATTTCAAAATATAATATATATTTTAAAATTTCTATAAAAATTTCTATAAAATTATATCTGAAATATAAGATTATATTTTAAAATTTTAAAACTGGTGTCATTGTTAGAGTAACGAGTACATCAGACAACAGAATTGTATTACCCCCTAAAATTATTTTACTCACAAAGGCTATGAAAAGCATACATTGTGGACACCTTATAAAATAAAATCTTACTTACTAAAACTTTTTTCCTCTGCTCTAATATCCAATGTCGTATCAAGTAACACCTTTAATTAGAAACTGTAACTGAGAATGAGGAGGCTAATCACAAAAGTTTTAAAAATCAACTGCTCATTTTCTCAATAGTTAACTAGTTAATAGATTAAAAAAAGTTTTTGTCTGAATGAGAAATTTCCATGTGATATATATTGTTATTGTTTATAAATCTATAGAGTTTGGCACAAAAGACTATTAAAATATTATTTAAATACATGGCTTTTTTCTAAAGGAATAAAATATAATATCTTATTAAAATATTATGCATTCAAAATAATTTATGAACTTATGTGTTCACTCATTTATCCATCATTCAACAAATGTTTGGTAAATGTAATTTTAAGAGATTTTCATTTTTTAACATATATATTCCAAACTCTTTATTTCTGATTTTCTTAAAGTAGATTAATGTACACTGAGCTTTAGGTTCCAATATGGATGCCATTCAATTTTTAGCATGTTCAAAGGCCTAAGCACTGCGTGTCAGGGTTGCAAGCCTCATACCTGCTGGGCTAGTTCCACAAACGCTTGAAGATGGTGGCCCTGTGTCAAACTAGAGAGTGCATGTTCTTGCCAAGTATTTGTATTTTTAAAAGGTAATAGCTCATTATGTAAAAACAAAACATATTTGTGGGTCTGAGTCAACCCATTGGTATTAAGGCTGCAATTCTTTCATGGAAATTCTCTCACATGATCCTTATGAAATCTCTGTGGCTCAAACTGCTGTGAGCTTGTTCTAATCCATGTCTTTCCAACAATCCTAGAAGCTGTAGGAACCTGATAACACATTCACGTAGGCAGAGACCCAAGGACAAAGCTCTGAAGCCTCCTGAAAGAAAACAGCACTGGGTACACCTCCACAAGTTAAAATTGTAGGGAGAAATGAGCTTTTATTTACCAAATTGAAGACTGCACCAAAGAATACTTAAAAATCCTTCCATACATAGCCACTTGGGTAGAGGAAGCAATTCTCTGTCACCAAAGACAATAATTCTAAATAGTTCTCCCCAAGATTTTGGAGAAAATATTTAATTTTCATCTAAAATAAAAATTCATTTTTCATTAGCCTCCACAACACCCAGCTCTCCCACCTACTCTTCCATAGCATACGAAGTAACAAGTTTTCAAATAGAAGATGCAAGAAAGTACAAGAGTACGAAGTAACAAGTTTTCAAAGAGAAGATGCAAGAAAGTACATAGTACATTCCAGAAAGGGCAATATATACAAGCATATAAAAGAAAATTAACAAGTGAAACTTGTATTTCTAGAGAACATGGAAGTCATATCAGACAAGCAGAATTTAGGGGAGCTTCATATTTATAGTATCCTTATCTATACATGACTCAAAGTTTACCTCCAATAAACACATTAGCAGATGCTGCTACCATCTGATATTCAATACACTCCTACATAGGCATTTGTAGATGGTACTCTATTAAAGGCACATTTAATTCTTTATACACGTCTTCGCTAGCGTCCTAAATTTGGGTTCCAGATGATCTAAAAACTCAAGTCCTTCTTCTTCCTGCCGATCACTGCAGCAGCCTACCGAGCCGGCCATGGACCCTTTTCCTTCATAGTTGTACGAGCGCACGTAGTCTTCAGAGTGTTTATGCTCCTCATCTTGTCCACACAGATACACCTTCTGTATCACAAAAGAACACATTTTATTATTTCTTTTAAAACACCTAAACATACTAACATAAAAATAATGTCTTTGATTTACCTTTTACTGTTTAATTTTTAATCAGAGTGTGTCCTCTAATGGATTCCTACATATAAAAAATGCACATGATTGGTCTGAATTATATTCATTCTTAAAATGTAGCAAATATATAGATGCTCCTAGTGAACACATTTATAAAAATTAAAGCTATGCATATATCATACAACTAACAATTTCCCATTTGAATATAAGATTTGCATAGTTGAAATATACCTCTGTAGCTTCTTTGTATCTCTGAAACCAATATAGTCTATGATTCTTATGTTTATACGCTATCATATAGCTATAATAAGGTACTACATTAAACTGGCTAGTATTAACCTATATTGATTAATCTAACCATAAAATAAGGAACTAAAACCCCAAATAAAAGCTTAACAGTCTATCTGGATGATGTTGATAGCCAGGACTTCATAACCACGTGAAGGATTCAACACACTGAAAGAGGTTTCTAATTTATGATCTGTGCATTACTCTATAGCAAATATTTCACTCCAGGTGATTTTCCTGGTAACTTTTAGGGAAGAAGCTATCAGTCTTTTCATACTTCCTAAACATATCTACATACGCCACTCTTAGAGAAAGTTTTGTAAACCTCATTTTAAAAATTGAATTTTAAAAGATCATTTTTCTCTCTGGGTTTGAACCTGACATCCATATCTGTGATAATTCAACGTTAAAAAGGCGAAGAGTTCCAGGTGTAAGGAGGAAAATTTTCAGGATATCCTGATTTATAAATAGTGTTTAACTTTCATGTAATATGAACTTAAAGACTTTGGCACTTACTTCGCCAAGCCGAGGTTGGGTGAAGCTGTGCCAGTCGGTGTATGCGAATCGGCCAGTATCCGTTACTCCTTGTCCTACCCCTTTGACGGATTCCAAGGTCTGATGTCCACCTCCTTTGCTGGAATCCAAAGTGTATCCACCTTTGACCATCTCAAAATTTTGCTGTGTTTTGACTCCCTGGCCACCAAGGGTGCCACCAGACATGCTTGTATCGCAAATGTTGGATGTCTGAATGGGGAGTCTAATATTTGCCTCCTATAAATAAAATCAGACATATAAAATGATGAAGCAAATTGAAACTAACAGTTTGCTTTCATTTCTTTCCCACCATAGGCAAACCACTTACTTGTTGTGCCTCTCAGTTCCTCATACAGAAAGTCAAGATAATAATTGTACCCATATCATGGGTGTTATGGGTCGAACTGTGTCGCCTCCAAAGTTCATATGTTGAGGTCTTAACCCCTAGTGCCTCAGAATGTGATCTTACTTGAAGATAGGGACATTGTAGATTACAGGTGTAATTAGTTAAATTAAGATAAGGTCAAACTCAATTAGTGTTGGTCCCTAATCCAAAATGACGGTGCCCTTACAAGAAAAGGGGAAATGTGGACACAGACTGGCACACAGAGAGAATGCAACATGAAGATCTGATTTATCTTGCCATAAGCCCAGGTACCACCAGAAGCTAGAGAGAGGCCTGGAACAACAGATCGTTCCCTAGCACCTTCAGGGAGAATGGCTCTGCCAACATCTTGATCTCCAACTTGTCGCCTCTGGAACTGAGACAATACATTGCTATTGTTTAAGTCACTCAGTTTGTGGTACTTTGTCATGGCAACCCTAGGAAACTAATGCAATACAACTGTGGAGTTTAAATGAATTAACATGTGCAGGGCACTTGGAACTCTGTTTGGCATGGTAAATGCTCAATAAACATTAGCTATTATTATTATTATTATTACTATTATTATGTAATAATCAATTGTCATCATCGGATCACCATACAATTCAAAGGAAAGTGAAGTCTGATTTACCATTACTTCTTCTCCAGGTCCTTCAGTATTTGATACAATTAAATTTTGCTGGGCTACATCTTCTGGAAAACATTTCTTTACTGTTTTCTTAGCAGTGACACAGAAACACGTAAACAGAATACCTAAAAAATGAAAATAGTTAAGTAAAAGAGTATTTTTTTCATGCTGAGTATATATTAAATCATTTGAATCATATGATTTTTCTAAAAGTTTCTTCACAGAATTTTAAAAAATTTGTTCCAGAAATTATCTCTTTGGGTCATAAAATTTAAAACAGAATATTAACAAATGTATTGTTATATAGACCATCTTTGTCTTAGTGAGTTTACATTATTAGGCTACATAAGAAACAAATCAATAAAAATTAAGAAGGATCAAGTGAGCATAGTTTAGTAATAGCTTTCTTCCCAGATCAAGAATTAACTTAAAGTTTCTCTTATTTTCTCCACACTGAAATAGTAACTTCATTTAATTGAAATTTAAGCTAGTATTATTGATATTTAAAATCCATATAGAACACACTCAAAGGGCTTAGAACCACAAAACAAAGAGCATTTGGCATAAGTACAAACAAGAAAGGCAATTATATAAACTCAGTGCCCAGTTTTGAAAGTGTGCATCAACTAATATAGTGCTAAGAGGAACATCCAGTTTAATCTGAAACTGAAATCAATGAATTAGCACACAGCAAAGACTATGGGAAAAGTCTGTAAATGCAAAGAGGTTGTGTGTAGTCCAATAGACTGTTAAAAAAGAAAGAGGAGAAGAAAGCAAGGAAGGAAAGAAGGAAGGAAGAAAGGGATGGAGAGAGGAAGAAAGAAAAGAAGGAATGAAGGAAGTGTGGGCAATGATTTCTGTCACTTTTGTATCTCCAAAACACAGTCTGCAGAATGCAAAATCTTAGCATCCTCTGTACACATTACTTTTCCTCAGTGGTTCACCATAAGACAATTTTCCACTCATTGGAGTCTTAAGATGTATGCTACATCGCTTCATTAGTAACATTTAAGTAAACTTTGGAACTACTCTGTTATCACTAGTTCTTTTGGTGCATTCACTATGTATATTTGGCTGGTTGAAAGACTGTAATATTTTGTATGGAAGGATATCTTAATAATAATTTTATCCAACCTCTTCATTTTACACATGGAAAAAATGAGCTCAAAGAAGAGGAAATTTTTTACCCAGTGTCTTACAGCTAAGTGTTGGCAGAACTAAGGCTACACCTCTGAAATTTGCTTTCAATTTAATCTGCTCTCCCTCATATGCTTCTTCTGTGGCTCAGGACGCCAAGTCGTATAGTATGTACAAGATTTTTAAAAGGATACATTTACCAAAGGCTATAAATGTCATTGATATAAAGAATTGCCATATACATTTTCAAAAAATATTAGATAAAACTTCAGCTGACACATTCTAGATAGTTATACTTACATAACAACAATGCAGAGCCCAACACCATGGCAAGAATAGCCCATTTTCCAAGTATTACATTTGATAACTTAACATCTCTCTCATCGACAATATTCATTCTACAGTCAGACGGAGTTGTACAGTCACATACTCTCACTGATAACATGTGTTTTCCAACCAAACCATGTCTATCTTTTATTTCGATAGGCACAGTATAGTAGTTATAATCAAGATTTTGCCGTTCACGAAGAATGGCAGTTTTACCTAGGAGAAAAAGATAGAATATATATTGATATGACATTTCAGTAGCTATATTTTTCCCAATTGTTATTCCTGGGGGGAAGGTGGTAATTTAGCTTAGAAAAGAATTCTAGTGATTCATTTTTCTTCTTAAAAATTATTTTGATTTCTTGAGAACCCAGAAACAATAATTGATATTGCTCTACATTTATATTAGAATAATCTATACTTAACATGTTATTCAAATATTATCTTAAAATAGATGTATATGTTTTCTTAAAAGATATTTGGAACAAGAGTCTGAACTTAACATAAATATATTATTCATTGCTTTATTAAAAGAAAGCCATTTTCCTTTTTTTTAGGATCAATAAAATAATTTCCTAACATGAGTATTTATTTAGTATAATGAACTAAGGTGAAAGTCAAGACCATCAGCCATCTTGAGTTCCTATTGATTACAAGATTTAATATAATTACACACCATCCTTTGTTTCTATAGTCCAAAGTTTGCTGGCAGAATTATCCAGAAAGAATTGAAAAGGTGGACCATTTTCAGGTCCATCTGGATCTACAGGTTCTAGAACAGCATACTCTTTATTATGTCGACAAATTGTCACTTCTTTTTCAAGTTGTGGTGGGTGGTCATTATCATCTTCCAAAAGAACTACTAATGTTCCAGTGCAAGATCTGCCATCTAAGAAAAATCAAAAATAGGTTATGTCTTCACTTAAAAATTTATTTCAGCAATCTTTATGATACACAGTTAACATCTGCTTTCTGCTAGTTGTGTGAACTTGAATTAGCACACACACTTCCCAGATCACAAATACCATTGCTACAAGGACAAAATAGTGGTGTGTCATTCTTCCGTGAAGATTGGTGACTGTATCAGATGATAAGTTGAGGTGTTTTTCAAAACTAAAAGGTATGAGATTATGAGTAATGTCACTACAGAATATCCAGTTGAAAATAAAATTGATTTCTTACATAAAGAGCGTATATTTATCCTTAGAATACAAAGGTTTTACATTTGGTCATCAATCACCTCCTTGGCTTCCTCTCCTAACCGTTTCTTTTATCAAACCCACTAAGTGCGCTCCTTCATGTCTGTTTGGTACATTCTGTTGCCACTGACAGAAATACTTTTATCTTCCTCTTTGCCTGAAAAATTCCTATTATCCTTTAAGAATCCTCCTCAAGAAACTTGCTGTGGCTTCCGTGGACAATGGTAGCCATATTGTCCTTTGATTTCTCAAGACACTACTTGAGTCATCATTGGCTCACACACTGAACTGGGAACATGTTCATAGTAAGAACTAAGCTGTACTCATCTTGAAAGTCTAGTGCTCTGCCGAGTATTTCTCAGCTAATTTATAACTCAATACTACACAGTGAACATAATGTGCTTACTATTTTTACATTTTGTAAAAAAATTAATTGAATAAACCATTAAAATAAGTTTGCACCCCCACCTTAGTCCAATTAATATGTTCTTGAGAATAGGAACTCCTACTCATCTCTATTCTGTAGATCAGCGCTATTATTGGCCTAATGCTTTACACATAAGTCTCAATATTTTTTATTAAAATAGAGCCTATTATTTGTGTTTAAGAGATAATGAAGTTCAGAAAACATGTTCAAATTTTACTGTTTGTGAAAAATAAACTATAATAAACAGTAAACTTTAAAGATTGAAATAAACAAAGAATTGATAAAATTTCTCATTTTTGTGCTTTGAATACTGGTCTAAATTTTGGAGCATATATGTTGAATTTATCATAAAGACTACTATATGTCATATGCAAATATAATCTTTTTTATTTTTCGTTCGAAATAACATTTAAGCCATATCATGTGGTATATCTCAGTCAAACTTTTTTCTGTTGAATGACTACAAAATTAATTTATTCAAAGGGACTTTTAAATTAATGACTTACATAAGGTAACTACTGCATATATCTATTTGAAAACTATTCTATTTGAACAAGTTTTTAAAATATCTAGAAATAAAAAGAAATCTGCAACAGCATATAAACATTTTGAGGCTGCCAGGTAATTGTAAAAATATGAATATAAGTAACAACTTCAAAATCAGCAAACTAACAAAAAAGTGAGTAACAGGAAAAAGAAGGTCTTTTTAAATTAAAAAAAAAATGTAGTTAGAGGCATTACCTGTGAGTCAACATGAGTGCTATGATTTTACTTTTTAAAATTTAAGCAAAGAGCAGTTTCTCTTTATGGAACGATAAAAAGAAATCACACTTTAAAAATCAAATAAAGAAGTAGAGCACCAAATGGAAAGCAAATCAAGACTCATTTCATCCTCTATTCAGCCAGCATTTATCACATAAGATTGTTTTCCATCACAGTCTCTGTTTTAAGCATGTTGTTAAAAACGAATGCTTGAAATTAACAAAATGGGTGGTAGTCAAAACCAGAGCTGAAAATGAAGTCCTAGAAGTCTTCTAAAACTACAAATGATTGATATGTTTTCATCTTACTTCTGGGAAATAGAGCCAAAAATAAGTAATTGTTGAGTATGGCTGAAGGTTGTGAAAAGTTAATTAAGTGGGTATAATGCTTAAATTAAGCACATAAGGAAATGCCAAGTATCAGCGAGTAAGGAACATCCCAGTCTCAGGGCTGGAAAGTACATCTTGGGTTAACTGAAATCTAAACTTACAACATGTCAACCACATGGAGTCCGACAAGCAATGGTTTCCCATTGCCACTGAAATGTTTTCAGGAACTAGAAGTTCACTGCATTACGAATCAGTCCACTCCAGGCACAGAACTCTTTAATTGTTGGAGAGTTTTTAGGTTCTGTCTTATTAAGCTACAATATGTCTCCTAATCATTTCCAACAACTTGTTCGTGTTCTTTTTGGACTATACACACACAATGTTTACCTCTTCTACATGATAACCCTTAAATATTTGTTATTTTAAGAAAAAAAATTTTACAGCCAAATATAACAAAGCATTTTGTAAACGTTTGAACTCAATTTTTTATACTAAAACTAATTGTTCCAAGTACCAATTATGCGCCTGGAGTAGCAAAGCTCTTGGTAGTGAAATTGACAACCTGGACCTGGAGATTCATGAAACTCAAACAACAGCAGAATGACAACTATCAGTACCTGCATTAAGCAAACATATGCCAAAATCTCTGCCAGGTGCTTGGTAAAGGGATGATTTTGCAAGAAAAAGCCTCCTTATGAGAAATTGAGCTCACAATCAATCCAGTTAGAGGAATAGAATATACATGAGAAGCAATGAAACACCCTTTTCATAGAGAAGACACCTGACCTGTGATAACATATTATTCCAGGGAAGGAGGGCTTAAAAAGTGTTAAGAGAAGACCTTAACAAAACAATGGGAACAATCGCAGAAGCTGTCAGTGTGATTCATTTGAAGTTGAGATCTTAATTTCAAACAGGAGAGCATAGAACGATTCTAGGCAGAGGGTGTATAAAACAGTGTTTTCTAGAATGACAGTAGGGAAACCAGCTTGACTGACAAAGAGGATTGACACAGGAAATACAAAGGAAGAAAGTGGATTCTAAGAAAGCTAGAAGAATACCTAGATCATCATCCTGAAATATTTATGAACATCAAAACTAAATGTGGAAATGTAAGTACAGTCGGCCCTCCATATCTCAGGTTCCACATCCACAGATTCAACCAACCATGGATGAAAGGCCTACAATGGTTGTGTCTGTGCTCAACATGTACACACTTTTCTTGTCATTATTCCCTAAACAATATAGTATAACCACTATTTACATAGCACCCCCATTGTATTAGATATTATAAGTAATCTAGAGATGATTTAAAGTATATGAGAGGATGCTCATAGGTTATAAGCAAATATTATACCATTTTACATTAGAGACTTGAGCATCCTTGGACTTTGGCAACGGTGGGGGTTCTGGAACTAGTCCCCCTGATTCAGAGGGGCAAATGTAATTATTTGGCTCTTGGAAGGATATATCGATGGATTAAAGTTCAAAGCAACAAAATCCTTCATGTCACCATATGGCCTTCCACTAAAATTTATAACATCCTTACCTTTACTTCTTCTTGAGCACACCCAGGTTATCCATGAGCCTGGGACATAGACTTGTACGGTTCAGACTTGACATTTTACTTCCTTGTACTATGATCACTGTGCTTACAGACATTGTCTTTTAGCATCAAAAGACATAGTTAATTTCTTATATTTCTGTTCTCTATATTTGCCTGCTCTCCAAATGGTATTTCATTTTCCTATCGCCAAGCTTCTGCATTTCTGTGAAATCTCCTCCCTTTATCCTTTAATCTGGGCTGCTCTTAACTGACTTCCACTTCTTAAGATATCCATACATACTCTTAGGGGGAACATTTTCATGCCAAAGAACCAACCTCTTATGAGAATATAATAATCCTTTAACAGATATCATGTGAGAATTTGGAACTACTATTTGGATTACTATTACTATTCTATTACTATTTGGAACTCCTAGACAATGGACATTTGTGGAATAAATGAGTAAACATAAATCCTTGCTTGACATCATAATTGTATTCTTGAACCATTCAGATTTCACTTTTACTTATATAGGAGCAGCAAATCACCCAGGATTACAGAGTAGTGGCAACATTAGCTATATTTCTCAATTAATGTCTTCTCCACTCTTAAGTAGTTTTTCTTTCTACCTATACTGAAAGAACTACATTAAAAGTATGTGTGAGAGGTATCAAGAGGAAAAGATCATATGAAGATGGTTAAATAACAATATTCACATTTAGATTTTCTGTCAGATTTTTCAACCTAAATATTTTTAGCTCATGGCAATAGTTCTTTAAAACTGCTTGGTCACTGATTATGATGTGCAACACAGTATTTTCCTCAAAGGCAACAGGAATAGAACAAGGCTGAGTGAAGAAGAAAGAAAAAATCTGAATAGTGCAGATGTGTATGAGTGGTCTTGCCCTTCCCATATAAATTAGAAGCAGCCAGCATCTTCATTATTGTAATCTTTGTGTCTTGTCAGAGAATCATCTTTTAGTAGACGTGGCTTTTATTGTAAAGCTATAGAAGAGAGTAGGGATATAACATATGAGAAACATTTGTCTTTATTTTATTATCAAAATATCAAGGGGCAAAATGAATTAACATGAACCATTTCATGACCTATTTTCAACTTTTGTTAATTTCCGTGGGATTTGATATATATTTATTCATACACTCACCTATTCCTTCTAAAGAAATTCAATGATTCTACAGAAAAAGACCACAGCATTGCTGTATCAGCTTGTTTGTTTTGAACATCTAGTATATAAAAATATGCTAACCATAAAAATAGTGGAAACCACCTTGGATTAGGCAGATAGTCAAAAGCATAGGCTCTATCATAAAAGTATAAGTTCATTCATCTTTCTGGAAATTTACCCCAAATAAGTGAGTCTATAATTGGTGTAATGGGATGTAACATTGTAATTTCTATTTATATTTTTTATCATCCTCTTTTAATATCTATTTTGTATATTTTTATGATGTATACATTAGCATTACTAAGTATACATAGTACATATAGATAAATAAACATACTAGTAAATATATGGAGGTTGTGGTGTGCTGGTCTCAGTCTATCGATGACCAATGTTGTCACTCAACCAGGCCTTGTGGCTCTTATTATGATTGCAACATCCCCTCAGCCATACCATCAGGAAACATGGAAAAAAAAGGTTTATTACTTATGAGTCCTGTGCCACACAGCGAGATCACAGGGAGAAGGGGAGAGAGGGAAGGGGAGAGAGAAGGAGGGAGAGAGGAGAGATCGCGAGAGAGCTCCAGGAGTTGTGCTTTTATTGGGGTCAAAGGTGGAAACCTATGGTTTTGTAGGCTTATTCTTTATTGGTGAATTTAAAACAGATTGGGAATTTAAAGTGGAGGGGATAGGGTGAGGTGGGTGGGGAGGGAGAAGAAACAAGTGGCCTAAATGGTCAGTTATGGAAATGAACCAAGATCTCTAAAACAAAGGAGCCTGGGGTTAGGGGTAGAGTGGGGTAGGATGGCAGCCTGACTCTTTATCTAATTCTGAGGCTGGCAATGTGTTTATTCCAGATAGCCATCTTTGAAGTAAATGCTTCTTTGAAGTGCATGCCTCAGCAATCAAAGCTTAAGTCAGGCACTCTAATTTCAAAAAGAAAAGCCAACTGTCAGGGCTTACACTACAATGCTACAAAATCCAAAAATAGCTTACTGCTAGGAGTGTATGTTCAAAAAGAGTTTTGAGATCACTACTTTATGACATTTGAAGGGCATTTCTTCACAAGATAGGTTCTAAAATTAACCTTAGAGAAGGATTGCAAAGCACAGCGAAAGACTTGAGTCATATTTGATCATTGCTTTAGGATACAGGAAAAACGTTTTGTTCCCCATGAAGGGAGGCTCAGAACAAACCTACCTTGAACTCTACTGTTTTAGGTGAGTTGAACCCTTTCAGCAAGCTCAAATCATAATAACCTAAATCTGTATTCCTGAAAAAAATGGAGATCCTTGAGGATGTCACCATATCCATGGCAGAGATCAAGTAATACGGACCTTGAAATTTAGATTTGGACCATTCACTGCCCTTACTTTCCATTACTGATGCGCCGGGCCTAAATTTGGTGGTCTCCAATAAATTGAAAAATCATAATGCAAACATTATTTGCATTAAATTTTCACATGGAAATAAACAGATTTCACCCCAAGATTTCCTTAAAAATATATCCTATATTTATATTTTATTTCTAGAAAATGGCACTCACCTGCATCCATTGCAACCACGGAAACATTGTATTGGTCATTTTTTACAAATTTTGATTCTCTATCTAGCACTTTTAAAGTTTTCAAGTCACCAGTGTATTCATTAATGTCAAACCAACCATCTTCATCTCCTATCTTCTTATACCTAATTTTTAGAAAGAAATGTAAATACTCCAAGAATGGACATAATCTCAAAATCTATCAATTTGAAAAATACATAGAACTTTCCTAAGTTAGAACTCTATTTACATCACAATTAAAACTAAGAAACTTTTTGAAAAAGACATTACCTTAGGCCTTCCCCATTGCGCGTTTCTGGATCTGACGCTTTGTATCCAAGGAGTTCTTTGCCAGCTGGGAGGCCATCTTTACTCTGAATAACTTTTACTGGCGGTTGGCATTCAGGGCCCTCATCGCTGTCCTTTACTTTAACAGTGACAGTTGTAGTGCACATAGTAGGAGGAGTTTGTGAGTTTGCTGCTTTAGAGAATTGTGCTTCATTAAGTACACCAATTTGCAAAACAATTTGGCGATTGACTTCATAGTTCAATGGCTGTTCAAAAAACATACTTTAATCAGTCAATATATAACACTGTATATGGAAGACGTAATTATGATTCCAAGTTTTGGCACAAAAGGGAATATCAGTTTGTTCCCAGGGAACACCATTTTTGTGTATAAAATATCACCAAAAGTTGGTGCTAACGTAGTTACTGGCTAATAATTAGCTTCCTGTAATGACAAACACTATCAAATGCAAAATTGTTGATTGTAAGGTTCAACCAATTTTTTCTTCTCACTTTTCTTTCGCAAGGTCCTGTCTTCATTTTTTCATCACAAGTTTAAATATTAATGGAAATACAGAATAAGTATTTGAATAAATTCAAATAGACTATTATTTCTCAATATTTCATTACTTATCAAATGGGATAACAGTGATAACTAAGACAGCAGAAGTCCCTCCAGGCTAAGTATGTGAAATAATTAGACAGACTATGAGGACACGAGATTTGGCTATAATGGAGTGTTACTCTGAGTATATGAGTCAAGAGAGATCATTTTATCTAGACACAACTTTCCAAAGCACATTATATTTGAATTTGCTTAATTCCCAATCAAAGTGCTCAGTCCTGAACTGAATAATTAGAAAGAATCCCAAAACAATAGTTTAATAATTAGGGCCTAAAATCTATCAAGATAACAAAAAATGGAAAGCAAGAGAAATCTAGAAGCCAGAAAAAGGATAGAAAGAGAGAGAAAAAGAGAAAGAATAGGTAATAGAATAAGTAAAAGACATTTTCCAAAAATCTTATGAGGAAAGCACAATTTATGTATATTGCTTCTAAGAAAATACACTGTCTCCAGGAAATTAATGAGGGAAGATACATAAGAGTTTAGTGAGGGCTATGGGCAGACGGACTCAGAAAGGAACCAGGTTCAGTTAAAGTAATCATGATAGGTGCCAGTAATTGCAATTTTAAAACTCCCCAAACACCAGCTACCTCAAATATAGGGGGGTTAATGGGAATAACTACTGAATATTTAGTAAATGATCTGTCTTATAAAATACATTACAGAGAGGTAAAAGTACAACATGAGCATAAGCAGAAGTGAAAAGTCAAGAGGTTTGATTTCAGTGACTCTTCCATTTCTTCCTGTTTTGTGTTAGACAAAATAAGGGATCTGGACAAATGGGCATCCAAGACCCCTTCTAAGGCTAATATCTGATTACTAACTCAACATTTCTCTGCCTCCATTTTCCTCGTATGTAGAACAATGAGTTTTGCACCTGCCATGCCTGTCCTCTAAGAGAGAAAAAGAGGGTAAAATAATCATAATAACTATAAAAGTTTATGTAAACCAGTGTAAGTCATTTCAGCATTGCATTGCAATACTCTAGTTATATACATTCAGGAATTACTATATATATATATATATATACATATATATATCTGTGTTGTTGTTGTTATTGTTTACCTTGACAACACACAAGACTGCTTCATTTGTCTTTGGGTCGGTGCTAATTTTGAAGTGTCCGTTTTCATTTCCCTGTAGGATCGTGTACACAGCCTGGGAGTGAGGAGTGTTTGGCAAATCCTGGTCATGTATCGCCATTCGTAAAATCTCAACGTCAATTCTGTTTTCCTCTACTTCTGCAAAATACTGAAACAATTCCCTCTTGTTATTATAAATTCAAAGCTTTGACAACAATTTTTTACTCTAAAACTTATATTTAAAGAAAAAGAAAACAAAGTGATATGGAAATATGCAATCATATATTGGGAAGAATTTACACATTTAATGCATAGCTGACTTCTTTCTTCACTAAAATGCTTTTTGAAATCTTATCTATTCTCAGGTCTTAACTTCTCAACTTCTCTGAGGTGATTTTTCTAATCATTCAAACCCTTAGGTTTGTCTCTCTTCTGAACCTCAACAATATTTACAGTCTATTGCTCCTCTTTTAGACGTAAAATGCCTTATTTAATATATTAAGCCCTCAATAGTTCTAGATAATTATAACCTGCACTGATTTCTTATTATTCCTGGATGACTTGTTAATATGCCAATCTTCTTTTTTATTATTTACTTTTGATTCACTAGCAAACACTTTAAGGAAAATGTTTTCCCTTCTTTGAGAAATTAAATCATAGTTTCTCCTCTCTACACCTCCCCAAAAAAGAAATATGGTTATGGAAGCATATGATATTAAAAAACTTAAAAATATAGTAAATCAGAATCTTCTAGAGATGTAAGATGAATTCATACAAGGATGATAGCCTGCTAGGCACTGGAGCATCACAGATCTAGGTTCTAATCCCACTTTTTTGTCTTACATGGTCTGTATGTATGAGATCATGTGCAAGTTACTTAACTGAGCTTCCACTTCCTCATATTAAATATGGGATAAAATATATCCTTATAAGTTGTAGAGATTAATGTAAAAAAATAATACGAATGTGCCTATCACTGCAGGTTTTCTCTTTGACTTATACTCTGGTATAGATTAATGGAAAAATAAAGATTACACACTAAAAGTTCAAGAAAGAAGATCCATTTTCTGGAAGTACTATTCTGTGTGTATTTCTTGTACTGTGTACTTCCTAAGGGAAAGTTTGCTCGTACATGATACAGGAAGAGCCTGCATACAGATGGCGGTGGGGCAGCCTGTACTATTGACTCCCCAACAAAGGAGAGGATGTAAAGCTAGTCCCTTTGTCATCTTAAGAAGTTAAAGTGTAAAGGATACAGGGAGAGAGCCTCTTCTGTTTCATCCTATAAAAAGAATTTAAATCCAAGGAATCTGATACCAGAGCTTAGTATCCAAGAAAACATTGAATACATGAATGGCTTCATTGGCTAAGAACCTCTTAGATGGCCAAGAGAATAGTTATTTCCCTAGCATCCAGAAATAACTGGCACTTCAATTATTTTTACAGAAGTCATATTTTTCTGCTTTTGTTATTTGTATGTGGTAGCTATTAAAACCAAAATGTGTAATCTCACAGAGCCCCCAAATTCCATATTTGTTTTTTTGAAAAAGTAAATGAACTTAGATAAATGAATACAGAGATATACTCACCGAAGTTTCTGCAAAATAGGGTGCATTGTCATTTTCATCCTCGAGTGAAATAGTAATTGTTCCTGTATTAAATAAACCAAAAGGTTGCCCCCCCATGTCTCGCACTTCCATTACTAACGTGTATGTATCACATTTCTGAAAAAAAAGGAAAAAGGTACATTGATGAATACTTCTATTTGCTATAATGTGCAATTCTCATAGCCACTGTTCAGGCTCTGATTATTTTACAAATATTATTTTTCGATTTCTTTTTCAAAAAGAGCCACCATAAATACAAATATAGAACAAGACGTTGGTCAGTCAGTACAATGGAAAGCTGATGTGTCTAATATAACATTTCACAATTTAAAGCTATTTTAGCATCCACACATCAAATCAGGGCAATGATCTCAACTGAGACCTCTCTTAATAAGTTATACCTTCCCAAAATCTCAGTAGGGGCAAAGGAAGTGTCCAGAGAAGCCCTAACCACAGCCTAGATGGAAACATGCTTGGAGAGGTGGCCAGACGGGCCTTACTGTGACTTCTCTGGGAATTCGTTCTCTGTTTAAATATAGTTTAGTAACAGTGAAATTAATGAATCAATTCATTACTTCTCTATCCAGTAAAGGTGTGGTTGTGGTGATGACGCCTGTATCTGGATGTATGGAGAAATGCTTTGGATGGTCTGGGATTTGCTGTAAGATTTTATACTTCAGACGAGTATGTAGAGTGTCAGGTTCATCAAGGTCTATGGCAGTCACTTGTCCCACTGAAGTACCTGTTTAGGCAAATCCAATATTGTCAGCAATTTAAAATAGTGATATAATTGAATTACAAACAAAAAATAAATCAAGGCATTGTTATAGCATATTCTTCCCCAAACCACAAGTAGATTAATTTTACAGATAAGTGGAGGAGTGTCTAAATGTTCTCTAAACTTCAAGTCTCCCTTGCTTGGAAACTTTAGTTATGTGGCTACTGTGAATACCATGATTTGTATTCTACCTATGTGAGAACACCCACCCCACCTTGGTAACAGTGGTTCTCAGATTCTTCCCCTAAAGCCATCACCTTAGTTCATGGGCCATTTTTAGATGGGATCTTCTCTGTATATCTCATGTCCTTTATAGCTAAATTTGATTATGTTAATTAGAGGAGTATCAAAACTTTGCCTATGACAACAAAGAATTTATGCTTTTACATTCTAATAAATGTGCTTAATTATTAATATATGCAAATAATATATGTAAGACATAAACATTATGTACATGTCTGAGTATCATTTGCATATCCTTTGAAAATGTTGCTTTAGCAAACCACTTATTATGAGAGAACAGTATTAAATATACATACATAATGGCAACAGAATGGAGAAGGCATAAAGTTAACAACCTTTCGTGCAATTTTTTTTTACAACTAGACAGTCTTATGCCCCTAGGTATGCCAAAGTCACAATCTTGGCTGCCTATAGCATCAAACCAGTTAAAAATTTTTTTTCAATTTGTTAGGAAAATATGCCAAGTAAAGCAATGTATATGTCGTTCTAAGTCAGATCAGCATTTCCATGTCATGATATATTTCTGGGTCCTTGAAAATGTATTGAGTCTTCATAAAGATTCGAATTACTTATTGTTTTATAAATACACCTGTGACACATATGTACATGGTCAAGATAGAAAACATAAAGAGCATTTGTCTGTCGCACATTCCTATTCATTGTGGATTAATCTAACAGTTAGTAACTTTATGTATCAACTAGCTGCCCTATATACATGCATAGCAAAATGAGCACAAAAAGGTTTGCCTTTGAAGAGTATATGGTTTTCTAAGATTACAAAGTTTTATGTAGAATATCCTTGAAAGTCAAGCATTTAAAAATGTTTTACATAATCATGTTTAAAATATTAATGAAGAATTCAACTGATGCAAAAATCTAGTGTTTTCCTAAAATGCGAACTTACCAGATCGGCAATTTTCAGGGACGTTAAGGACAGTCACTTTGTTTTCAAAATATGGGGCATTATCGTTATCATCTTCAACTTTGAATACTAAGGGGAGTGGGTACTCTGGGGCATAACCATCTGCAGTTGTTGCATAGGCATATAGCTGAAAAGTAGACAAACACCCTTAGCTTATTCGTAAATAACAAATTATGCACAAATTAAACCTAGCAGTTAGGGGAAAGATGTAATGTTTAAAGAAATCATCCATAAAGGTATTTGTAGCTGAGAACTTATGCCATGGAAAGACAACAAACCAGCACAGTCTCCGCCTGCCGTATGGCTTCAATCCTCTTGCACCGTTCTCACTATTCTCCCACCAAGTGCCAAGCACTCCAGCTGAATAAGCCTATTCCATTCCCTGAATTAACTGCATGCTGTTCTACTTGTTAGAACGCATGTGGACTTCCCCAGTTGTGCTAATAACAAGTATTTCTTAAAAGTTTACAAAAAATATGATTCTATTTATTTACAGATTTGTATATACATATAAATATATATCAACTATAGCTGGGTGACTCAGTTATGGATTCTTTTCTCTATTTACCTGCATTTTCTGACTTTTCTATCATAAATGTGTATTTCTTGTGTAATAAACATGCTAAAGAAATCATTTACAAAATCCAAACTCCACCTCAAAATGATATATCATGGTCCCAAATGCCAGGATTTAATGTCCTTTTCCTTTCAACATCATCAAATTATTTCTTCACTTTTCTTATAAAAGTTATGCATAGCAAGTATTCAATAAATGGTTGTTGAGTTAGACAGATTTTCTTCACTCATAGGACCAACTGCACCTGCCCAAAGTGAACTCTGTATTAACTCAGTTCTTCACCACAATTGGGTCTTCCTGACTTCCCTACTGTAACCATCTTCCAAACGAACCAGGATTAAAATCCCAGATATCTAACTCCTCCCTTTCTTTCGTTAGCCTTACTAGTCAGTTGCCAAATTCTAGAGATTGTGGCATGTCTGTGTCTCTATCATCCATCGTCTGTTTTCTATTCCCAATGCCAACATTCTCATGTGACTCCAGATGGATCCTACATGTTGTCCTCCCAACTTTCCTGCAATTGTTCTAACTGACCTTCTTCAATCTATGTAGCACTTAGAAGTCAGATCATTTTCATTAAGCACAATTTTAATCATGACGTTCTCTAATCAGACTCTTCAGTGATTTGTGTATCATTTACCAAAGTAATCACAAAATCCTCACTATTGTGTTAAAAGGCAACATTTCATCTTCACTGTTCATACAGACCCGGAGGGGAAGGAATTTCTACTCCAATCTCTGACATGGGAGTCATTGAGATAAGCACCTGTGTTCTCTCTGTTGCCTTATTCACTTTTTCCCAGCCATCCCTCAGGTGGGCTTTTTCAGTAATAAAACTTATACTTTGATTTCCATCAGTTTGACTGCTACATCTTATTTCTCAATAACTTCTGAACTCAGGAGTGGAATGCAGGGGTGTGTCATCACTACTTCACCACCACCACTGCTGTCACACCATCATCATCACCGCCACCATCACATCCAGATGTCACACTATTCAGCCTTTCTACCAATCTCTCCCTTCCCCCCCATATTTGATGTGAATTTTTCTTTCTTTAAACTGCTGCCATTTTGAGATTTTTAGCTAGAGAAAACTATGAAATTGTTTTATGTCTCTATTAGGTTACAATTGTCCTCAGGGATGAAGCCTGAGACTTATGGATATTCGTGTTCCTGAAGCACCTAACATAGTACCTTAGATTGGGTAATTCTTCAGTAAATAGCATTTTGCATTCAATTCCATCCATCTTTCCTTTTTAGGAAGACAAACCATCCTTTAAGTGTGCCCTCTGTAAAGACTGTCGTAAACATTCTGTGGAATGACTTGTAATGAATCCTTCTACCTCATCACATTGGCATTAAAATATCTCCCTATCTAACCTAAGTCCATCCTGCTGTAATTTACACCAATTTTTGCTAGTTTTCCTCTTCAACAAAAATGAGGATCATCTATTTCCCACCATATAATCACTTGTAGTTTGAAATAATATTTCATGACACTCAACTATAAATAAATACTATCATTTCACATTCCACTGATTCAGATGTGGTGATTTTATTTAAGGTACTATTTCAGGGTGCTGGTTTTATTTTTTGCGAATAATGAGATAAGTATCTACAAAATAAATCAAAATTGAATCATTATTGTAAAGAGAATGATCCAAGCTAGGAACGTAGCTAAACTTTAAAGCATAGCCTAGCTCCCTAGGAGAATCCACTCATGTTCATGTAATAGAGAAACTAATTATAAACACTTTCTTATTTAGTCATTAAAGCAAACATTTCAAAAAACTTAATAAAAGTAATAGTTTTGCAGTCCAGCTCCCATTATTCTGTATTAAAAACAACAATATACTTAAATATTGTTATAATAAGTATAGAATATTATACTTTAAAAGTAGTCATATTTTTAGTTGAGTTAGAAGAGTATTATTTAAATTTCATGTGTGTTTCATATCATTTTCCTCTTGAATTATTCCGTAGCTTGAAGAATCTCCCCTCTTTTAGCCCTTTTGCACTTCAATTTTCTCAGATCACTCTCATCTTCGGGAAGATGCAAACAGTTTTGGAAGATACACAGAGTTGGGACTTGAGTTTGGCCTTATAAAGAGAGATATCCAGTGTACACAGGGCAGAGGAAGAGGGAAAGCAATGACACGAAAGCTCAGCGGGTACAGAATGTGATTAGCAACACAAATATAAAGACAATGGGTAAGTATATGTCTGGAAAAAAACTCCATATGGTACAAAATAGTAAGGCTCTGGGTGGACAGGAAGAAGGCACCAGATTGTTCTAGAGCTAATTTTTCTCTAAGGGTTTATAATTCAGATTTGCCTCAACACTCAAAGAAGAAGGGTGTTTGCAACTGCTTTTTTTCAGAGAATAACTTGGAGTTATTGAAGAAAAGTCCCTTCTTATGTAACTCTTCTTTGGAAAACTCAGAAAAATGGCCTTATAAAACTCCCTGAAAGGCTAGATGAATTTAATGTTTAAGACAAATTCCTCAAGCTGCAATAATGGTGTGACTCACCCAGAAAAACCTTTAGAAGCCAAGATTAAGCTACACAACATGGGGCAAGAGAGAACAGAAGCACAAAAAGGATATGTATTGAATTAGACCCATGGCTACTCTTCTCAATAGTCAATGAAATCAAATAATTTTAAATAATTTATTAATACATAACATTTATATAGGTTAGATAAAAGCAAAGAATTGGGAAATCCCATCAAAATCCCCAGGTTTGAGAACAAAATTCTGGAGCATATACGTTGTTTGATCTACCATTAGAATATTTTTAAAGATTTTTACAGTTTATATGCTGATTTCACCAACATTAGAGCATTTAATGATCACAACAGCTCTGAGGTAGGTAAGACAATCATCAGCGGCCCATATATCAGAGAAGAAGACAGATTCTTGGGGTTGTGACCTGTCCAAGGCTAAAAGGAAAAATGGTAAATACTGAAGTGCTACTAATTTCCAGAGAAATAAGCTTTCCAGTATAAAACAATAAGTGAAATTGATTTGATGGAAAAGCAAAGAAATATTATTTTTATTTTAAGCTCTACGTTGACAGAGAAGGCTTCCATTCTATATTGCCTCAAGTGATTTTATAACTTGCATCATGTTTACAACTGATTATCATACTTTTATGAATTTTACTGATTTGCAAGTGGTGTTTCTTAAGATCAACTTAATCTCAATCATGTTAATGGAAACTAGAGAAACATGGGTAATTCTGAAGGAAAAATTATTCAAAAGCCCAACTTTGAGTATAAATTCCAAACTATTTTATTCTTTTGTCCTTTAAAAGGTGTCAAAAAATAGCAAAGTAACTTATTTTTAATTTTAAACTAGTCTGTCCTCCTTCGCTCTAGCAATGATCCCAATAAGAAGCCAATATAGATAGCAGGTTGACCAGTGAGAAGCGGCTGAAGACCTCAAAAATCCATAAACAGGATGTTATCAGTAGAATAAGAACTGAAGTGCTCATCGAGACATACAGAGTAGGCAGCTGCTTATTTCTCCTCAAGAATGGCTACTAGTGTTAGATCTTCTCTTCTTGTGAAGGAGCTATAAGAGCAGCAGAGTACCTACCTGTATATATATATGTATCTTTCTATATAGATATAGATAGATATAGATAGATAAACAGATAGATAAATATATATGTATATACATTTACCTATCAATTATTTATTTGGCTATTTGATAGAAAGAGCAAAATGTTTGCAATAGAGCTTAGTATACCTCTCCTGTAAGAGCCTATGTAAGCTACTTTTTAAAGTAACAATTTGACATTTTTATGAGTATGTTTATTCCAAAGAATTTGAGTGGGAGCATAAAAGTATAAAAAAAGTCATTCTAATCCAAACATTTTATTTAATTATGAAATCCCTAAAGTCCAACATTTATGTTGTTTTAAAAATTTCACTACCTTGTATAGTGCTTTGATATCCATAGGATAGGGTCCTTAGCATGAATTATAAGGTCCTTCACACTCTAGTCTTTTATTACTGCTCTAGTAAGTAGAGAGTAATTTCACACTCTTCCTTAGCTGTAAACAACACTCCAGCCAGGGTTTGTTGTTGTTCTGGTTGTTTTCTTCTTAACCAATGGGTCTTATATTGCTGATGTCTCTGCCTAGAACACTTAGCTACCCACTCCTCCTCTTGCCCCCTTCCCCCCCCCCCCCAACTGCTACCTTCATTCATGGCTACCGTTATGTAACCACCAATTCCTACTCATCTCTTGAGTGTCTGCTAAGATATTACTTTCTGGACTACCTAAGTATGAGATGAATTTCCCTTTTCTGTGCTCCTTTAGCAAAGAACTCCTTTACTATACTCTCTTATAATTCAAGACACCAAGTGCTTAAACAAAGTCATTCACCATCCCCCCGAAACTCACTATGAATTTCTCTTATACGTCAGATTGGACATCAGGACACTAAGGAGGTATGTGAAGTTTGAAACAGAAACAAAAAAAGGATTTAATTTTCAGAAGAGTTAGAACTTTTATTTGGGTAAGATTAAATAGAATAAGAAGAGTTGGTAAATTTTTTCTGGATTACTAAGGAAATAAAATGATACTCAAGATTCTTGTTGCTGAAGGACAGTCAGAGGGAAGAAGAGAAGAAAAGAAGCACGATGATATGCAGAAGGCTAAAGCAGCAGATCTCAACCCTAGGGTATGTTTAGGATCACCTTGGATGACTTTGAATTTTCAATTGCCTGGTACCCACCCCAGAACAATTAAATCAGAATTTCTGGGAATGGGCCCGAGCATCAGTATATTTAAAAAGTTCTAATGTGATTTATAATGTACAATCAGGGTTGAGAATAATTGAGCAATGTTATTATAGGGAACTTCAAACTCAACAAAATTCATTGTCATTATCCCAAATCAAACCTGTCCTTAAAATTCTGCCCTTATATTTTCTATACCTTTTCCTCCCTTTCCTTCCCTCATGATATCTGTGGTCTTTCTTCATCAATGGCACCCATAGAAATTTGAAGTTTACATTACACATTAACAGCATTTAAAATATTAAATAATTGATTCTTCTAATATGCAAACAACCAGCATTGAAAATATTAAACTTGTAATAAAAAACATAATTCTGAATAAATAACCTTACCGGAAACTGGTCATATTGCTCACGGTCTATGCTTCGTGTACAAAAGATATCCCCAGTGTCTTTATCTATAAAGAATAAATTGAAGGGCTCTTTGTCCACTCCTGGTCCACTGATGGAGTAAAAGATGGTGTAGTTCTGTGCAGCATCAGATTGGACCTGT
Source organism: Equus asinus (assembly GCF_041296235.1). Taxonomy (NCBI): domain Eukaryota; kingdom Metazoa; phylum Chordata; class Mammalia; order Perissodactyla; family Equidae; genus Equus; species Equus asinus. The sequence continues at coordinate 42,010,983 of NC_091796.1, read as the reverse complement.
AACAATAAGTGACAATTTAGGATAATAAATATCTTCAACCTAAACTCTTGTGATGGCTTAGTTTTTATCACTTGCTCTCTTTCTTACTCAACCCATCCTTTCTTTCCTCTGCTTATCTATCCACCATCTCTCATATTTTTCAAATTCTTATTCATATTCTGCAATGTACAAAGCCACAAACTCTCTCACCTATTTGATCTCAAATTCTTTTGTGTTGTCCGCATATTTATAAAAAATTCATGGAGTTGGATATCTTTACAATTCATATTACTTATTCCTATTCCTATGTGAAGAATAGTTAACAGTTTCAGTGATTTTGAATTATTTGGAATAAAACGTTTTCTGATTAAAAAGTAAAGTAATGCAATTTTCCTCTCACAATGAATTCTTCAAGAAGTGCATAATTTCAAAGCTGGCTTATGTTTACACACTAGCTATGTGGCAGTGACACCACCTTTTTGGTAAACAGAAACACTGCCCTTTTCTTGTGAAGATAAGTGTTAATCAAATTGAGAGGTGAATTATGCAAACTCTGTAGGCATGTCTTTTGTACGTGAACACTGAAGTCTGGTAGAATATTCAGGAGAATCTCAACGGAGACCTAAGAGCATCAGAGACTCAAAATATGAAACTTGTTTCTAAATACTAAATATGATTTCTAGAAGGAAGTGATAAAATACACTGACTCACTTCTGTAGGACCCTAGATCTGGTGAATAGATAGTCTTTATTAGTACCAATAGGTTAAAGCCTTGGTTCAATATACTGTGCAGTTCAAATGGAAAGTTTTCAAAACAAACAAAAATCCTCTAACATATAAACTCAAATAAAATGAAGTGTACCTGCTGAACATGTTGTGGAAATGGACCTAACGAGTTCTCCATCAGTGAACATGGAATAGGAGCCCACCGTCTCTTGCTGCGCTTGAGGACTGTGTCTTTGGTATGTCTCTTCTTGGGAGCCTATATTTGATGAGAGATGAAGAAATACAGCATCACTTATCATTCTAGGAACTGTGATTTTCACATTACATCAACATGAAGAAAACAAATAAAGGGTATACAAAACAATATCATGGATAACCCCAAAACCACTTCTGTTTTTATTAATAAGATAAACACACACACTTACACAAGAATTAAGAGCCAGTTTGACCTATTTCTTGATTTAACCAGTTAATCGAGAAGAAGTTTACAGGCCATTGGGGAAAGAGGCCATCTTGAGAAGTATAGACTCCCTAAAAATAGAAAATCTATTAACAATTATTTGGGAATTCCTTTTATTCCACCAAAAGTGGAGCAACCAAAATTTGTTAAAACACTAGCTGCATTTCAAAGCATTCGTATACCGTTATAAAGATACAGGTCAGCATTTGTTCAAGTTTGTTTTATTTTATGTGATGTAGGGACTCTTTACAATTTGGGTATAAAATAATATATTGTAAGACTTAAACATATTCTAAATTTGATGAAGAGGAATTCCTGTAATCAAAAGGAATTTATCCAGGAAAATCTCTTATATATTGAACCACTTATTAATAAATGATTTTATAAGGCCAAATTCATTGTGCAGAGTTTGCTTAACGTGAGATTTATGTGAATTCCAGTAATCTTCCTTCCCACTCCCTGATCACCACTACTCACTGCAAGAAAATGAGCCTAGAGTCAAAACACTCAAACCAATCCTGTGGACTGACCATCCCATTCTCCAAAGAGAAGGACTCCATGGGATTTTTGATTAGGATAGGAGTAAGCTTTAGACAATCTCTTCTCCTCTTTAAAGAGAGGCTGAAATGCATAGTCACTTGGGAGAGAGCTAGTCAGGGTGGAGTGCCCCACCTCCAGCCTCAATCAATTCTCGCTGAGTTGTAGACCCATCCCTGCCTTGTTCTTCAGGTTAGTTGTTCTAATTATTGCCACACCTCAAAACAGTATCTGAAACCTTTGGTATTCTGACTTTGCTCCCTGGCTACAGTTGTTCGTTTTTACATCATTTTGTAAATAACTCTACCACTCCTTAAAACAGTCTAGTCTTTCCATATGGTAATTACCAGTGGAATAGACAAGTGAGCATTCAAGAATAATGATTTTAATGTGGAAGGAAGTCTATGAAATGAAGGACTCATAAACAGATCAATAAGGTTAAGTCTTTGCCTAATGTACCTTGTTTCCTCCTGCTGCCAGTACAATTTCAATCTCTTTCTGTTCCTTTCTCTGACTGTCCAAAACAAAGATGGAAAAACTCTTCCTTTCAGAAGACAAAATGAGGTCATGTGTTGTGTAAATTGAGCCATCTTCTAGAATCCTGAAGTCAGGATCACTTGACAGGACTAGGCTGGCCGACTGGAGACACTCCTTCAGATTCACTAGAGGGAAGAAATTTCACAGTAATTTGTAGGATGAAACAGGCATAGAACAAGTTTTACAGGAATGACAACTACAAGTTAGTGCATGAGAAGCAGAAAGAGGGAGGTTACACTTGAAATCTGTTAAGTACCGACTATTTTAAAAATTAGGGGCCATGAAAATTAAATAATTAAATTAATGGAGTCACAGTTTCCATTGCTTCCATTGTAAATTAATTTATGAATAGACATAAAATATTTTCATCACCAAATTTGTAGTTTCCACTTTAACTTTCATTTATGGGTTTGTACATATATATACAAGTTTGTAGTTTTACATCGTATGTAGGATAGTTGTGTGACATCGGTAAATTTTGAACTTGTTTGCAATAATCTTTGTTAAAACTCTTGCAAGAAATAAGGAAACTGGTCTATACTTAGGGAATATTTCTCAGTAATATTGCAAATAATCATTCTGCAGTATCTTTTGGAGATTTAATAAACCCAATGCTTAGTATATATTATGGTTATCAAAATAATTCTTTATAGATTCATATTTAGTACATTTAGCATATTTACTGTGTCTTTAGAGTATAGACTATATCTTTTAAATATTTTTATTTAAAAGAAGAGTATTTTTTAAAGATATAAGGGATTAATTTAAAATGTCAAAGCACTGGTCAAAGCAATGTCTATCTTGGAAAGCATACCACTTCTACATTCAAGGTGTATTTTCCTAAGTGTAAACTTAAGGCCAATGATGAAAGGAATGTCAACCTTGGACTCAGACCAACCAACCCAGGCTTCAGGTATGACCGTGATAATAAGATCAGTTGAAATTTTACTTGACTTTCACAGCTATTCTGTGAAATAGATCACATCAATTCTTACTGGGTACCGGTTCATTGTAATCATCACCAAGCACCAATTTTATTTTGACACATCTCTTTTATATCTAATCAATCAAAGAAACTTGTTTGGAATTTTGGCAGCAGATTGGTTGATATAAATTAAAATCTGCTTCTGGTTTGGGTACCTTGTTTTGTTTTCACTAAACTAAGATAACTTAGCCCTCTATGTTTGCTAATTTTTCTGGCAAGAAAAGTATACAAATAACCTGGTGCTTTAATTGTTTCTAACCACTACCAAGAAACAAGTGGTTTGTCTTTCATTTTAAGTCGAATTTTAATGCCAAGTGGTGACTATATGGCTTTTATCCCAGACTTTATGAGAGCAGCCTGAAGCTAATGCAGCAGTTCAAACTATAAAATTCCTAATACCATTTCTCACCTTTGCCTACAAGCGTTTCAGCCTGAAGATGAGAAGGAACTTGAAGAGAAATTTTCTGACATGCATCGCAAAATAATATTAAAACCTCAAAAAAAAGAAAAAAATCCAGAATTACATTTGATCACAAACTTTCACATTACAGTTTTGTCTTATTGATAAAAATACTGTCAATTTCAGAAACAAATTAATCTTCTAATCCTTCAATATTTTTCATATTCTTTGAAAAAGGAAACAGCAAAGAAAGTGGCTTTGGGGCACCACAGTCATTTAGTACCAATGAAGAAACTAAAGTGAATCTCAAGAAAATGTGTTACAAATCATTGATTTTATATAGAGGTTATCATCTCTAAGGCCATTCATAAATGTCATTCTGATTTTCTAGTGTGAAGAAAACACTTAGCTCTGAAATATAATAATCACGTATTTGTATACAAATCATCTTTTTCATAGCCCCAAACAACTTGAGGGTGTAGTTCATTAAGTCTAGAAAATATTTGAGGATTTTTTTAAATCCTCCTAAAGAACAACACCCACAAATATTCACCTATCTCAAATCACTCCTTCGTCTGGCTTGGCATAAACTTCAAAGCCTAAATGACCTCATTCACAAGGCTCGTCTAAAAAGAAATATATTTCAAAATATAGAGAGTGGCCTTCAACAGGATAAAGACTTAGTTAAATTCAAGACACAAGCATTATTTTAAAAAGCTAAGTGGTTCAAGAAAGGAGATAGAGACTGTATGAAAAATAAAAGAAAATCTATCAGTTTAAAAGTGTCTATCAGTCCAAAACCTATTTTGCTTCTTTTTCTTGGCATTTTCTGTTTACTTGCTTCCTCTTTGTGTTTATCAAAATGATGATCTTTAATTATGTAAGTATAAAATAGAGCAGAGCTGGATTTCCCTGAAACAGATAGGTCAATTTTATGATCAATTTTTCTCTGAAGCTGTATTTCTAGAGCTAAAAGATCCATTATTTGGGAGAAGGAAAGAAGATTATCAGCCATATTATGGATGTATACACTTTTTCCAACTCAACTCAAATCTATTGGATATATTATATCAGCCTATTTAAATAGCTTGCAATTTTACAAAAGCTCTGTTAGGCAGATAATACCAAAAATTAGAATTTAAAAAGTCACTTTTGTATTCAGTTTTAATTTAAATAACCATCTTTTAAAACATGAGATGTTTTTATTTATTTGACTTTTTAATATTTTCATTTTTAATGCCAAGGAATGAACTAAATTACACTTAAAAACTTTCTGAACATAAAGAATTCTATTAGTAATGGTCTAAATATGTAATGTGGAAGGAACATTTTGTAATTAGAAATATGCATACATATACAAATATACATACATACATATGTATACATATATATACACATACATTACTTGATAGAATGCATCCACATTTCCATTCCTACCCCCATCTTCTTTTTTTTCCTGCCCTAAGACCCCCACTTCATTGGTTCTGCCTCTGCAGGCAGAGCCAATGGAGGTTTCCAGAAGTACTATTCCAATCTTCAGGTCAAATTGGCAGCTTAGTGATTTGGAGGGAGCTGAGGTCAGACACCCTTTTAGTCATTATTGGGGTTAGGGATTGACGTGCAGGAGACGAACCGGAAATCAAAAGTAAAATAAATCTGGGTGAATCTTTGGGAAGCTTTCACATTTTACCTAACACTAACTTAAGAAGGTCTCTGAGATCCGTCGCCCACCCTCCCGCCTCCCTCCCCACTGCCCCAGGCAGTTACAGGATGCGAATGTGCCCAGCAACCCTACATCCTGTACTACGTACATGGAGAAAGTGTTTATGCCCATACGCTAAAATCTTTACATTCTGAAAATATAATTTGAAGCTAAAATACTTTGCTAAAATTAAGAAAGAAGGGAATTCAGTGCTCAGAAATGCAAGATGCAGATGTAGGCCGCCTCCCCCTCCCCCCATTTACCAAAGAAAAATTAGCACCTGAGTAACCAGTTACAAAGTTATTAAAAACCTAGGTGGAAGCCAAGTCAATGGCATTTTTTCAATGACTGTCACGCTTTTCTTTAATATGTTTCTCAAGTGAAACCCCTTGCTTGAACGAAGAGCTCTGCCCTTCTCTTAGCTCTTGCTGGGTAAAATTAAGAAAGTCTTGGATAATTCGCATCTTCACCAAGAATCGTTTTCCTCTTCTCGCAGCTCAGTGGAGCTAAGCATGTTAAATAGCTACAGTTTATTTAATGACTAGTAGCTAAAGCAACCCTCAGAACCTTCTGGGCCAATGCCTGCAGATAGAATTCATTCCACTGCTCCTTAGAAAAACACTACAGCAAGATTGAACAGGAGAGTCCCTTGAAAAACTTTAACTTCCTAGCAGTGGGCATTTAAGATTAAGCAAAACACCAGCGATTCCAGGTCACAAGTCTCTCAACTCTTCCTTGTATTTTTGTCAAATCTGTTTTTGTTTTCCCAGTCTATCTTCTCTGCCTTCCATTCCCATCTCTACTCTCCTTTAAGCCCAAACTGGAGGGAGAAAGCGCGTAGTAACATGCTTGAATTCCCTGATACTTTGGTTGTTACTCACCAAGAGAGAGAAAAGGAGCTGCTTACGGAAGATGCTCCCTGCGGCAGCGGAGGCCACAGCCATCAGAAGTGGTCCCAATGGTCAGGGATGGCGACCGGATATAGGGCAGCTTGGGATGTACAGGGCGGCTTAAGCAGATTCCCAGTGGCTGGCACTCGTGCAGGGGATTCTGCTGCCGCCTTGGCACAGAGCAGCTTGGTTTGGAGGAGAGTCAGGAGGCAAGTGATAAATGATAGGAGGAGGAGGCGCGGTGGGAGAATTACTTTCCTCCTATTCCCGGAGCAGTCTTCCTCCTTCCAATTCAGTTACCTCTGGATCTAAAGAGGTTTTCCTACAAGTGGGGAGGGTGGGGTACAAAACATCCCAAAACCTAGTCACTAGCTCCTCCTCGCAGCTTTCAAGAATTTCTTCTGCCACTTAACACACAGGCAGAAGCAAGAGGGAACACCCTCGAGCCTCAGCCCTCCTCCCTTTTCCCCCAGGTTGATGCTCTGAAGTCCTCCCCAGTTATTACCCACTCCCACATCCTCCCCTCCTTCTTTGCCTTATTAACCTGTCTTGCCCCTGGGTACAAACATAACTTGTGCACAAACTCCGTGCAAGTAAGGGATGCTTCCTCAGCTACCATTGGCAAATCAGGGGACATTTGCATGTGTAATCACAATCATCAGAAGTTATCTCCTTATCTAAGCATTTAGGTGTAGTCTGTCACATACAGCGTTGCAGTTCTGCCAAAGATCTCATACTCCAGTCTAGAGCAGCAACTTCATAGGTGTCCACTCCCTATTATTGTCTGTCCACTGTGGTTTGATCCTCTAGGTGTCACAAAGAATTTACTAGAGTGTATATAGACCTCATAAAAGTAATAGAATAAAGAAAGATCAGGGATATAATTTTCTTATTGAGTTCTTTTTGTTACTCATGAGGTGATATTTTTTTCCCCTATCTTTTTTCCGAGAACAACTACAATCTGAGACCAACTCTCTTTAAAATCACTTCATTCATCCTAATTATTTGTACATTACATGCAGGATATCCAAGCCTAAAAGTACAATATTCCATCAAATTTAGTTTTTTAAACTCTAATGACCCTTGCAATGAGGACTGTAGCATCATTTCTCCCGTCACAAGTCAGTGAGTGCAATATCAATTGCACTCAACAGCGGTGATGGAAGTTAGGGAAGGAGAGTAAATATTTTCAAATGGTAATTGCTTAATTTGGGATATAGAGAGGGAACTAAAATTCATACTCACTGAGCCACTGCTAAGAACCAGGAACCATGACAAGCATTTCATTGAGTCCTCCCACACAACCCAATGAGGACTCCTTTCAGATGATGAAACCACGAGAACGTAAGAAACCATCTTTTGCCCATTAAGCCACAGACAATGGAGAAGTAAACATTTGAACCCAGGTCTGACTGCCACCAAAGTGCTATTCTTTTCACTCTCTCATACTATTTCGATGACAAATATATACCAATATATTGAAAAGCAGCAGAAAATGATGATCAGGTATGTAAGAATTCTGTCTTGCTGAACAATAAGCCAATCTGAGATTAGTAAAATGTATTCAGAAGCAGTTATAACCTACACCACTTAATAACAGCCAATCATTATAGAATACTGTGGGCATCTGGCCTCTTTTGTAGGAGTCATTCTATAGTCAAGGAAAATGGCTGTAAAACGACTTCCTTTATAAATTTTTATGTGTGAATTGCCTCTTCCTCCTCTTCCTACTTACATTTCTACCTCATATTTAACTGAAAAGTAAAAGTACAGCTCAATACCCACGCTGCCAAGAAAGGAAAGATGAAAGATTTTCTTTTGCATATTTGACAATGGGAGCAATTGCTTCTTACATGTAGAGGTGGAAATAATAATATAACTGCTCCTTTGGAATTAGAGGCCAGGCAGATTTGGGAAATAAAAGACCCTGGAACAAGAACTAAAAGATATCCTGTAGTATTTTATTGCCAAACGTATAGCCACCAATAAATATATTTGTGTCTGCATTGGAATTTGACTTCTCAATAAGAATATAAAATCACTTTAATTGGATATTTTTATATTTGATATTTTGGGAGAAAGAAAAAAGAATCGAAATAGAGAAACAGGAATAATTGCCTAAGTGTATATGTGTAGATTCAAGTGTAATTCTGTCTGTGTATGTTTAAGCATAATTATCTAAGTGTATATTCTAATACATATATATCTGTACATATATATATATCTTATGTATGTGTGTATATATATATATATATATATATATATATATCTTCCTGTAACTTAAAAAATTCTATACTCAAGTTCTCTAGTTCTCCAGTCCTGGAAAGTGATAATACATTTTCCAGCTAATGAAGTCATCATTACATCTTCCTAAATTTTGACATCCTCCTTTGAAATGGGAAAGAAAACATTAAAAAAATTAAATTGATGATACTGAAAACATTAGCATGTATTGGCCTGTTGAAGACATGCAAGGCATTGCGAGCTTCAGGTGAATCCAGAATACTCTCCGTGGTTCTGGAAAATTGATTTTCTTCATCTCACTTCATTTAGCTGTCTACTACATGTTTTCTTCTCCCATTATCTCTCTTTCTCAAAAGGAATACAAAAATGTGTACAAAACTCCAAACCATTGCAAATCGGTCACATCAATAGTATTTCTCCTATATTTGCTACTTATACACAAAGTTTTCCTTTAAAATATAAGTACTTATAGGAAAACAATTTATTATAATAAAATTGACCACCTTAAAATCAAGTTAAGTGAAAACAAAATTTATCTCTTCCAATTTTATGCCATCAGATTATTCAGAAAGAAGTCTATTTTAATTTTATGTGTATGTTTGTTGTATTTTTTTGTTTTAATCTATGTGTAAGTTAACAGCCTAACTGATTGATTGACAGTGTGGCACAGTGGTTAAAAGTTTAGACTCTGCAGCTAGATTTCCTGGGTTCAACTCCCAGCTTTACTACTTATTAGCAATATATCATTAGGCAAGTTGCTTAACCCTTCTGTGCCTCAGTTTCTTCGTCTATAAAATAGGGATAATAATAGCTACTAATTTATAGGTTATTGTGTGGATAAATGTGATATTACATAGAAAGTACTTTGAACAGTGTCTGGCTCATAACAAATGCTCCTATTTTACACAATATAATTGCTTAGGTGTGCAATAAAAAGTTAAAGAGACTGAATTTCAAATGAAACAAACATAAAATTATCAAAAATCCAAGGTCTCTTATGTAAAAGCTATCTAAAGATATACAAATGGATTTATTCATTGAACAAATATTCAAGGATCCATATACTGGGCTCTGACCTCTGCTAGGAGATGAGTACCATATACAGAAAAAAGAAGACTGAAATCTTATTATTTAAAAAGAAAGGCACACTTTGTAAAGGAAAACACAAACGTAGTTCTCTTTCCAGTTCAAAATAGAAGGTAAAGAGACGCTGTAGCAGATATTCAATATCTTAGCAAGTTAGAGAAATTAAGAATAGACAATAATTAGTGTAGAGACTCCTGTATAAGAAAAGAATTTCTAAGTATATAAACATTGCATAATTTGTTTTCCACCACAGATTCATGGCCATACAGAGAAAAATTTAAGTCCGAAGACCCACATGACCCTTGCAGGTCTTCAGTTGTTAGCTTACGGCATGTCAAGAAATATGCTTTCCTATGAATTTCAAAGGATGGAAATACAATGAAAAATTTCGTAAGAGATGTTCATGCACAGCCAATTTGCAGAAAGTGCTGGTTATGAACAAATTCAAGGCCTTAAAATAACCACTTACTGATTGAATTATTATCTCTGTCTGGTGACTCAGTTTATTCTAAAAGACTCTGGACCAGTAAGAATGCTGTATACATTGATGAAGCCATAACAAGGCACTTTGTGCTAAGTACACATGACCAAAGAGAAGAGAAACTACAGGGGTAAAACAGAGTGTGTGATCTTAATATGGGAAAGTAGAAGTGTATAAACAAAGAAAAAAGAAGTCTTAGTTATAGAAGACATCTTGGATCTCATGAGTTCAATATACGGCAGTGGGAAGCCCCTTCAATTCCACTGGACTCACAGACTTTTATCTGGGTGAAAGATTATTAAAAATTAGAAGTGACTCATAGGTACTGATAACTACTAGCAAATATTTCTTAACTCTTTCCATAGAATACTGGTTAATTTTACATAAAATGACCACTTCTCACTATTATCAAAACTGTTGGCAGACTTATGAAAAGAAACGCCAGCATACAGGTCTATATAATTTAGAACTCTCTATTCAGCACACATCTAACTCAAATTGGCTTCAGAAAAATAAAACAAACAAAATTGTTGAAGATAAAGGGATTTGTTAGGTCATGTAATTGGAAAGTCCAGGGATATCCTAGATTCAGGAATAGCTCAAGCCAAGTGATCAAATCATGTCCCCAAGATATTGGTTCTCTCCATCTCTTAGCTCTGCCTTTCTTTGTGTTGGTTTCATTATCATTCAGTTTTCTCAGTGTGGAGACAAAGATGGCTACAGGAGCTACAAGATTACACCCTATTGGTTTCATAATCCATAGTCGAAAGCCAAGTCTTGTGTATAACAGTTGAAGCAAAATACAATCCCACTGGCCAAATCTTGCCCATAAACCTAAAGACAAAGAGTGGGCCAGATTTCGTGGGCAAAAAGTGGCAGAGAGGTTGTTGCCCAAAGATGACTGTGGGCTATTGACAGAAAAAGGAGGAATAGTGGCTAGACAGGCAAATCAAAAGATGTCCACCAAACTGACCTTTTCTTTATTGTCATTTCAATAATACTAGTCAAGTTTCCATCAATCATTTACTAACACCTTCTATACTCTAAGTACTACCCATGGTGCTGATGATAGAAAGCTGAAGAAGATGTGATCTCTGCTCCAAAGGAGCTTACAATCTACTACATGTTTTGAAAATTAGTTAAAGTATTCATAAGATATGGTCAGGATTAAAATCCTGGTGAAATGAACATTTTAGAATTTTATTCATTTCCTGATTATTTTCTTCAATTATTATTTTCTTTGGTGGCCTTCAAAATAAATGTTTGAAAAGTAGATGGAAGCCTATTGTCAATTATTTATCTTATATATAAAAATCATATCATTAACTGTTTACTTTTAAATATAAGAATATATACTCACTACCTAAACTTTGTTAAGAAGGAAAATTAGGAGGGAAAACTTCACCCATGATCTAAAAGTAATCTTCCAGTTTATATCTTCCAGCCTAGTTTCTGTGTATAGAATTTTTAACATTGTTAGACTGTGCTATAAACATAATTTTGTAGTATGCGTTTTCCCCTTAATAATATAAACAAACATTTGTCCTATGTCACAACAAATCCTATATAGATATGTTAGTGACTATTAAATTCCTTCAAATAAATGCATTACTATTGATTTAACCACTCCCTATTAGATATTTAAGTTGTTTCCAACTTTTCTTTATTATAAAGACTATCTTCATACATAACCCTTTTCTGAATTTGGGATCATTTCTTGAGATAGAGTCCCACAAGTAGAAGTTCTAGGTAAAAAAATATGGGATTTAATGGCTCTTGATATATAAAGCCAACTTGCATATCAAAAGCAGAGTACAAATATACATTCTTACTGACGATGAATGCAACAATAAATATCCCAGCCAAGACTGAATATTATCATTTCATTACAAATCCTGCTATATTGATAAGTAAGACATTATAATTTTAATCTGAATTATTTACCTGGTTAAGATGTTGAGCAATTTTCACAACTACCAAGCCATTGCATTTTTTTATGATGTATATGCTCTTTTAATATATTGGCATTTGTTTGGAACTATGAGGAAACTGGCAAATTCAAAATAAACCAAACAAGTTAATAATTAAAACTTTCTGTTCAATGGAGCTTATTTTGAGATAAGAAGGTTGTTAAACTTTTAGTTTCTAGCCTTTTCTATCTTTGTGTTGAATCTGATGACGGTGCAAATGTACTTTTGCCTTATCAGTCTATTGAAATGCTAATCGTCCCTGAGAAACTGCTGGTATTTTCTGAAGTAACAGCCACAAAACTCACCCAGAGCTTTATAAATTGATTCGTTGGCTAGATTGAAATGTAAGCGTTGTCATTTCTATAGCAAATGTGATACATACCCAAAGGAACCATCTCTAATTTCCTTGTTGTAGAACTAAAAATAAAACCCATTCCCCAAGGATCTTGCAGCATGTTTTGGAGGTAACAAAAATAAATGTCTATTGATCAGATTCTGTATAGTGTTTCATGAAATGCCCCTAGGAATTTGTTCCTACCTAAGGTTAATTGAGAAAACAGACTGTTGTCTCTATGGTCCTGCTGCTGCTTTGCAGGTCTAAGGATGAAGACGAGAGATTAGGTTGCTGGTCTTTATAATGGCTGTTATGAACCACTGCTATTTCTTAAGTACTGGAAGATAATTAGAAAGATGGGAATGGGAAACAGAAACTGCTATGCACAATCAAACAAAACACTTTCTCCTGTGTGGATAGAGAAACACTTTGTAAATTATGTTGTCTTTTGGTAAAAGTTTCCCTACATCAATTTGAACTAGAATGTTTTTCGACATTTTGCCTATACTTTGAAGATGTACGTGAGTGCCTGCACACTTTCTCCTAAGACGGATCAGAGGACTCAGGTATAGTGAAAAAGCTCAGCTTTACCTCAGCTTAGCCTAGACTGTTATGCTTAGTCTTTTGCTATTTCATCACTATTCTGAAAGAGAAGCACATTATGCCATGTTTTGCTGAAGCCCTGGTGGTGTTACGTTAAACCAAATAATTCGATTCTAGGGACTGGATTGCTGTACCACTGTGGACTGTTCTGGTGAGTGGAGGAGGGTGGCTATTGACCTTAATGAACAGGAAGGATATACAGACTCACACCATGAACAACTAGAAACAGGATATTGGGCCAGGCTAGGAAGTAGAACCAATGAATAGTTTGGCTAATGGGTAGCCTGGCAAATACCCTGTTCACTGAATGTACTAGAAAATGGATACTAAAGAATAAATATAACTTGAGGGGATAATTGAGTTGTACTATTTAAAAAATGCAATATAGGGCATTCTACAATTCTAGTCTTTTTTAAATGAAATGAAATAATTGCATACATCTCAATGTATCAAAACCACAACATTCAGGATTTTTAAGTTCTGTGGCACAAAATTAGAGACAGTAGTGATAGTAAAAAATTAACAGAAAATACCCAAGTTTGTAAATTTTAAAATAATATGCTTGACAAAAATATTAAAAATACATAGGAGATGAAAGACCAGGAGAAAGAAAAAGAAGACATAAGAAAAGATAGAAAAGGATAGAAGAATGACTGATTCAACTAGTTTTATTGAATGCTTATTATGCACCATGGGCTAGATCAGGATTTACTCAAATAAAAGTGAAAAGTGGGGCCGGCCCAGTGGCATAGTGGCTAAGTTCGCATGATTTGCTTTGGTGGCCTGGGGTTTGCAGGTTCAGATCCTGGGCAAGGACTCAGCACTGCTCGCCAAGCCATGCTGTGGCAGCATCCCACATAAAATAGAGGAAGATTAGCAGAGATGTTCACTCAGGGACAATCTTCCTCAAGCAAAAAGAGGAAGATTGGCCACAGATGTTAGCTCAGGGCCAATCCTTCCCACACACACACACACAAAGAGTGAAAAGTGAGATGACTACAATAAGTTCACTGTCTGATGGGGGCACAAAGGCATGATAATTAACCAAGTCAGAGCAGAAGGGGCAGGGAGATCTTTGCAGAACCATGATGTTTCAAATGAATCTTGAAGGAGATGTAGGAATTTGTCAGTAAAGGAGGAAAGGCGGAAAGCTATTCCACGTGGATAGCACAATAAATAATGGCACAAAGGAGAGAGACGTGCAAGATCTACAACATGATCAAAGCAGCTCTGCATGGCTAAAGCAACGGGAGACGCAAAAGCAAATGTTTATTTCAGAACTGATTAGAAAAAATGCAGTAAACCAACTTGGAATAATTCTTTTGAGCTATGCACCTTACGTATGTCTTGACCTAAGTGGGGAAGTCTGAATGAAAAAATTGCCTTCACCAATAAGGACTGGCAATTTTATTAAATTGATTTTCTAGGTCCCTGGAGCTCTTAAGGTTATTAGCTGATCAGGTTTTACTTTTTTATTTTCAAATTTTATAACTTGGAATAAGTGTCTTCTTAAAAGTACTAAAATGCCATATTAGAGTTTGTAGAAACCTTTCATACACATTGTCTCATTGAATCCTTGATTTCCAAGTGAGAAAATTGAGAGAAAAAGGGTGTGCCCAAGGTTACACCATTAGTCTTGACTACAGGCAGATTTAGATCTTTTGCCTATAAGTCCATAGATCTGGCTTACTGATTTGAATAGTAAATTAGTGAAAAATAAAAAAAAAACCTCAAGCTGTAAGATAAGGGTTCTTTTCATAATTATAATTTGTAGAATTGGATGTTAGGTGTTTTATGATCTCAGCATATTATTCAGATTTCTAAATTCTGCAAATCTTTTAGTGAATTTCAGTTAAAAGAAATGGCAAATATTGGGAAAATCTTTAATATTAATCAGTTGTATCATACAACAAGTAGACAAAACATAGAATAGAAAGAAATATTTTCTTAGACATCTGTATTTCTGTTTTCATTAATAAAGTACATAAGAACTTTTAACTTTTGGAAATAGTGTGTAATGTATAAAATAGTTATGGGATGGAGAAAGGGAAGATAGTAACCGATGAATATTTTTAGACTAAACTACATTAAAAATACACTTCTATACTATACATTTGTGTTAGCTGTGGTTTCTTTTATGTAAATAGATTAAGAGTAATTAACACTAAACAAAAGAAACTACACCCTTTAAAGCATACTCCCTTTATGAAATACCCTCAATTAGCCACTGGGCTCAAATTATCATTGCATTATAGGTGCTTCTGCAATCAGTTGGTAACAGACAATTCTCCTGCAGTGGGGTAATTTAGGGAAAGTGAGTCTAGAAAATGCTGAGTTTAGGAACTCCCAGATTCCATTCACAGGGTCTGGATTCAAATTGGAATGGGCCTAATATTTTGCCAGGTCCTCAGAGAGAGTGAGTCTTTATATGAAATAAGTTCAGCATTTATTAATAAGTATCTGTAATGTGTCTAGCACACTGCTTGAAAATGTGAGAAAAAGAAAATGAATTGGGGGGAGCAACTACGCCCTAAAAATGCTTACAACGTTGTTAAGCAGACAAAATGTATATGCACCAAAGACAGAACAGAACAGGAAATATACAATCACATGCTAAATATTGGTACAGAAATTTAGTGCCTCCAGTACTCAGAGGAAGGACATTCCATGAAGAGCAGGATATTCAGAAAACCAGACCATCAGCACATCTTAGCAAAATACTAGGTGACCTGTGAGGAATACAAGCATCAAGCGTGGCATGAAGACAAGGGTCCTGAGCTCAGACAAACTACAAGCACGCTGAAACAAGGAGAGACAAATTAGTGGTGTTTTGCTAACTAGAAACTGAGGTTCAGAAAGAGATTAGTATATCCTGTAAAAGGAGATTTGAAAGGTGGACACGAATTAGATAAGCAGAAAGAGTACGGAGAACATATGAAATAAGAGAGGCACAAGAATATATGAAGAGGGAACTGACCAAAATGGATTGAAGGGAAAAGCTAGCCCAGGATGGACCAACTGTATCAACTTAGCATGCCACTTCTCTGCGTCTGGTTCTTTTCTACATTTTCAGGACATAGGCATGGCCTCTTGTCTCAGTGTGATAAAAGAAACAGATGAGAAAAGATATTATACACAGCATGGTGACATAACAACTATGAACAAACGCCATGAGAGAAGAGACAAAGTCTTTCAGCATGGTGAATAGGGAAAGTAACGTTTTTAGATTTAGTGTGTCACAAGGGAGGAGGTGCTATTTTAGTGGCTCTTGAAAAATGAGTTGAAGCCAATGAGATAAAGGGGTCCAAAGGAAGGACAATTGTCAGAGAAGTGTATAAACAAAACCAAAAATCATGGAAGAACAATACTTACGCAGGAAATAATCAGAAACTCCCAGGATGGAGGCAGAACTTGAAGCTGTATCATGCAAAGAATGGTTAAAGAAACTCAGAACTTTTATCCTACACAAGAGACGCTTCCATGTTGATATTATATAATAGTCGTTTTCAAGTATTTATCACATAGAGGAAACCTTATACTTGGTTTTTTGGTTGTTCTTGTTTTTATGTTTTAGAACAGTTTCAGATTTACAGAAAAAATGTAAAGACAGTACAGAGAATTGCCACACACTTTGTACTCACTTTCCTCTATCATTAATATTTTACATTAGCACTGCACATTTGTTACAATTATGAGCCAAGATTGATATGTTATTAACAACTAAACTCCATACTTTATTCAGATTTCTTTGGTTTTTGCCTAATGTTCTTTTTCTGTTCCAGCATCCCATCCCTGATACCACATTACATTTAGTAGATATGTCTTCTTAGGTTCCTCTTGACTGTAATAGTCTCTCATTGTGTGTCCTACTGGGATTTGTCTGACATTTTTCTCATGACTGGATTGGAGTAAAGTGCCATTTTCATCACATCAAGGGCACATACTGTCAACATGACTGACTTTACAATTGTTTTGAAACATGCTAACAAGCTGAAAACATTCAAAAGGAGATAATTAAAGAGAAAGATTTAAATACTTTAGGTAGAAGGACTCAGGATCAGAGAGAATGACGTTACTGGCCTGAGTTCACAAGGGTAGTAAGTAGCTAGGCCCAGACTCAAACCCAATTGTCCTGAATAAATTTAGTGCTTCTCCTTCTACTTCGCTGCAATATAATGGAAATTAAATGAACAAATATCCATAAAGTTCTCACCAGGGTGTGCTGAAGCTGTATGTCCTGGTTCTCTAGAGCCAACTGTGTACATCTCTTCCAAAATCTGCACTCACAGACACCACGTTGGCAGCTTGAAATCAGCTATGGTGGGTGTATTTCCACCATGGCAAATGTCACATGTTCTAACTCAGAGGGTTTTTTTTAATTTTTATTTTTTCTAGAGAGTTGGTTATTCACCAACAAGTATAACATTCATTGTTTATTCTATTTTGTTCTGTTTTTAGACCTGGAAAATCTTGTTCTATTTCCAAATGCAAGTAAAAGAAAAAATCGATATATTTCACTTTGTTGTAGGAAAATTAAAACAGAATAAACATGTTGAGCCTAAGTTAAAAACTCTAACTGCAGAGAGTTTGAAGATCTAAGTGAAAAGTAGCCACTGGTAAGAAGGGAAGAGTATAGTGAAGAAGGAAAATAAAGAGAACCAAGGGTTATTGTCCCCAAATGTGTTATTTTGTTATTGTTGTTGATGCTGCTGCTGTTTTATTCATTTTTGGTTATTTGTTTTGCTGGTTCGTTAAATGTGCAAATTCTACTACTTCTGGAGCAGCAACTTGATATTTATTTCCTGAAGATAAGTTGCAAAGAGATCCTTCTATGTGAAATGTGTATTTCTAGGACTCCCTGCTGATTTAAGAGGTACGAACGTATGCAGCAGATATTGTAAATTAGAATGCTGCATATAATACTTAAATTATGAAAATAAAGAAGGAGTTCCTTCATCCCTACACCACCCACCTACACTTAGTAGTTGCAACGTGATCCCTGGTGGAAAGACACCTGTCTAACAAGAAACAGTTTTGTACAGAGTCTCATTGGGCAGAGTCACTTGAAAAAGGCTGGTCAGCAGAATGGAGCTCCCTTCCCACCTCCAATTAGTGGTGTTATCTCCTCAATGACGATGAGAGTGAGGTGTTCTGGCAGGGAAGACATGAAGGAAATTGGAGACAATGTGCTTGATTATATTCTAGACCCAGTGCTGTCAGACTCTGAGAATGCCATTTAAGAATCCCAAATTCATTTGGATAGAACACGGTGATTCAGAATTGGTGAGGAAAGTAGCATCTGACTGTAAAAGAAGAAATGCCCCCCAAAGAAAAGTAGCAATTAAAAAAGTCTTTTTAGTGTTTAGAGTGATTAAATATACACAAGTATTTTACCACTATACAGTTTGTTGTGTTTTTTATATTGTGAGCATGTGTGAAAGTGTGTACATAAAATAAATATTGAAAATTGGCACTTGAATGCTCTGAAAAGGATTAGTCAATAGCTAAACCAAATACACATACACAAACACACATACACACACACTCACACACAGAAAAAGTAGGAAATTTTAGAAGGAAATTTTTTCTCAACAAGAGGCAGCAGTAGGATGAGTTTGAGGAAATGTGTCATCAAGCAAGAAACAGACCAGTCTAGTTTGTTTCTCATTTTTATTGGATGCCCCCAATGTTACTCAAACTTGGCTAATTATCAGAAGCACCCAGGGTACTTGTCAAAAGTACAGATTTCCTTGGTCTATCTCAGACTTACAGAATCAGATTCTTGAGGCAGTGGACTAGGAATCTATATTTTTAACAAGTACCCCAGGTGATTCTGATGAGTAGCCACTGACTAGACCAGAGGTCCTCAACTTTGTCCACACACTTCAATCAGTTGTAGAGTTTTAAGAAAAATACTGATGTCTGGACCCCACCCCAGACCAATTAAATCAGACTCCCTGGGATTGGAGCTCAGGCACATGTATTTTTTAAAAAAACCTTTCCAGGTGATTTTAATGTGCTTCCAAGAATGACAACGACTGGCCTACCTAAATAAAAAACTAACAGAATACTACTCTAAAACAGAAACCAATGCAATCATAATGAGAAAATGCCTAATTTGTCCACATGAGACCATACACTTCAGTAGTCATTCTTGTCTTGACTTGGTCACTTCCTGTCCTTCTGTCTGGAACGCCTCCTCACCAGCTAGTGCATGGCTAGCTCATTCTCAACTACCGTGAATCAGGGTAAATCATATTCTCAGAGTTTCTCCTGGCCACCCACTTTAGAGTAGATCACATGGTCCCCGTTATTTCCTCTGCCAGCACCTTCTTTGTTTCCTTCTTGGCAGTTATTACAAGCCAATACTGTGTTTTACTTACTTTTTTTTTCCCGTCTCTGTCTATCTTCCCCGTTAGAATGTGCCCTCCATTCGGGCAGGGCCACATCAGTCTTGTTCATCGTTGTACCCCCACAATCCAGCACAGGGTCCAGCACACAGATTTTGTCCCTTTCACTGCTGCTGTGGTTCCACTGGCAAAAAATTGATAACGAATAGATTATTTCTCTCCTCCTCCTTTTAGGAAAAATTAACAGACATCTGTATTCTGAGTTTGGAACTCCTGGCTCAAAACTTTGTTGTTGAGGATTTTTTGGATTTTTAAAAATTTTCTCAAGCAGCAAAAAGAGAGAGAGAAGAAAAAGGAGGAAGAGTAGGAAGAGGGCATATTGTCAAGCTCCTGGAATAATGCTCCCACCTAACATAACAGGTAAGTCAAACAGACCCGAGTTTAATGCTAGTTCTGCTTCTTACGCTTAAGCATTTAGAGTATGTTATAAAACGTCCCTGCAAATCAGTTACCTAATCTGTGAAATGAGCTGTCAACTGGATTAAACATGAAAATACATTTTGTTTTCAGTAGGTGCATGTTTTGTTAACTTGAAAATATTTAAAACTGACTTTATACAAGGTACACAATTTCTTAGAATATAATGTTCTTCGGTAACAGCGTTTATTTTTCCCAAAACTTTTGTGTTATTTTCTGTTAATATAAATAATATATATAAATAATAAATATGTAATAATATAATTATATATTATATAAATTATAATTATAAATATATATATAATTATGATCAAATATACATCTAGGTGATATATTAAAAAATATATCTCTAGGTGTGAATCTCCTTGTATTTATTTCACATGGAATAGAGGCAGCTCCATCAACTCTTACCTATTGTAACTTTTGTGGCTGTGCTCTTCTTCTCTCTCTTTTTTTTTTAAGTCCATTCTTTTTTTTTTTATTGAGTTAATGATAGGTTACAATCTTGTGTGATTTCAATTGTACATTAATGTTTGTCATTCGTCTTGTAGGTGCATCACTTCACCCTTTGTGCCCACCCCCCACCCCACCTTTCCTCTGGTAGCCACTAATCTGTTCTCTTTGTCCACATTTTTAAATTCCTCATATGAGTGGAGTCATACAGAGATTATCCTTCTCTAGCTGGCTTATTTCACTTAACATAATTCCCTCGAGGTCCATCCATGTTGTTGCAAATGGGATGATTTTGGTCTGTTTTGCAGCTGAGTAGTATTCCATTGTATATATATACCACAACTTCTTTATCCATTCATCTGTTGATGGCACTTAGGCTGCTTCCATGTCTTGGCTATTGTAAATAATGCTGCAGTGAACATTAGGGTGCATAAGACTTTTGGAATTGCTGACTTCAAGCTCTTTGGATAGATACCCAGTAGTGGAACGGCTGGATCGTATGGTAGTTCTATTTTTAATTTTTTGAGGAATCTCCATACTGTTTTCCATAGTGGCTGCACTAGTTTGCATTCCCACCAGCAGTGTATGAGGGTTCCATTCTCTCCACAACCTCTCCAACATTTGTTACTATTAGATTTAGATATTTTTGTCATTCTAATGGGTGTATGGTGATATCTTAGTGTAGTTTTGATTTGCATTTCCCTGATGATCAGCGATGATGAGCATCTTTTCATGTGCCTATTGGCCACCCGTATATCTTCTTTGGAGAAATGTCTGTTCATGTCTCCAGCCTATTTTTTGATCAGGTTGTTTGATTTTTTGTGGTTGAGTTGTGAGTGTTCTTTATATATTATGGATATTAAGCCTTTGTCAGATATATGACTTGCAAATATTTTTTCCCAGTTAGTGGGGTTTTTTTTTGTTTCAATTCTGTTTTCATTTGCCTTGAAGAAGATCTTTAGTCTGATGAAGTCCCATTTGTTTATTCTTTTTATTGTTTCCCTTCTCTGAGAAGACATGGTGTCCAAAAAGGTCCTTTTAATACTGATGTCAAAGAGTGTACTGCCTACATTTTCTTCTAGAAGCCTTATGGTTTCAGGTCTCACCTTTGGGTGTTTGATCCATTTTGAGTTTATTTTGGTGAATGGTGAAAAAGAATGGTCAATTTTCATTCTTTTACATATGGCTTTCCAGTTTTCCCAGCACCATTTGTTGAAAAGACTTTCTTTTCTCCATTGTATGCACTCAGCTCCTTTGTCGAAGATAAGCTGTTCATAGATGTGTGGTTTTATTTCTGGGCTTTCAATTCGTTCCATTGATCTGTGCACCTGTTTTTGTACCAGTACCATGCTGTTTTGATTACTGTAGCTTTGTAGTAAGTTTTGAAGTCAGGGATTGTGATGCCTTCTTCTTTCCTTTTTAAATTTAATTTTTATTGATACCAAAAATGCATGTAAAGATCAAATACACTCATTAAAAAAAAGTAGTTTTTGCCTTCTCTGAATTCCCAATTCTCACTCTTTAGAAGCAACTACATTCAACTTTTTAAGCTATTTCTTCTGCTCTTTTCCACCGTATTGCTAAATAATGTGCTTATACAGAAACTGTTATTGTTAAAATTTAGACAGTTATTTGTTGATTTTCTACTACAGGAAATACGAGTATTTAGCTCTCTTACAACCCCCATCCATAGTTCTCTACCTCCCACCCCACTTCCTTCACAAATTCTGATTAAGTCACTGTTCAATTTCTACATTATTATGACTATCAATGAGGTCAGAGTTGCTGAGTCCTATTTCTGTCTTACAGGCATTCTTCCTGAGTATCTCTGCCCTCCTGCCCCAAGCTGGCCTTGTGGAGTGCTAGGCCCTCCACACAGTTTCTGTGCTGAGACTTCTCTTCAAATTTCCTTTGCCAGTTTTGTTTTTTTTGTACCTCTCTTTTTTCTGTAACCTCTGATGCCCCAGTAGCAATGAGCATAACTGGTGCCCAGATCTTGGTTTCTAAATCTCCAATAAAAGAATCCAGAAATCCTTGGAAACTGATTGATTGCAGGTCTAGGGCAGGAAAAATACAAGGTATCTAGAGCATCTCTTGATGTCAGAAAGTAAGGAAATGCTTAAAAAAAAAAGGAGGGCAGGGGGGACATAGAGACCAGCCAAAAGGGCGCAGGAGCCAATCTGAAAGAGCCCCTAATGGCCAAAGTTAGAATACCGTGAGCAACAAAATCATTACATATTATTGGACTATAACCCAAAGAATAAAATGAACATTACAAGTCCATCAATGGAGATAAATAGATAAATAAAATTCTTCTTTACAGATGAACTCCAATTAGTAAATGTAGAGTGAAAGAGGGAAATAGAAAATCACCTTTAGAATACCACAATAGTAATTGCCACAGGCAAGATCCACCCATCGATGCTAAAATGTGTTGATAAAAGTTTAAGCATAAATGGCATATTTTGAGTTGTCTCAAAGTATCTCCCTCAAAATATTAATGATATAAAGAAAAATTATGGCTTTATAGAGAAGCTTGTTAGAGACCACCTTCATCGCATGATCAAGATTAACATCATTAATAATGTATATCAACTCCACGTACCTTGCGATACGATGTACTGAGAGGGGACTACCACCTCTGTGGTATCCTTCAAAAAATGCAGAAACTCAATCTAATCATGAGAAAACATCAGACAAACCTAAATTGAGGGATATTCTACAAAATAATTGACCAGTACTCCTCAAAATGTTAAGGCAATGAAAGACAAAGAAAGACTAAGGAACTGTTACAGATGGGAGGAATCAGGTGACAGGACAATTAAATGCAACACAGTATCTTGGATTGGATCCTGGAAAAGGACTTTAGTGAAGAAATTGCTGAACCCTCCCACCCCCCAAATTCTGTGGTTTAATTATTATTGTACCAAGATAAATTTCTTAGTTTCAATTTGTTCTATAGTTATGTAAGATGTTAATATAAGGGAAAGCTGGGTACAGAATATAGGAGAACTCTCTGTACTATTTGTGCAACTTACGTAAATCTGAATTTATCTCACAATACAAGATTTCAAAAATCAAAAGCAAAGCCAATAAATACTGAGACAAATGCCTTGCGTTTTTTGAATTGTTAGTACACAAGTCAAATAATCGAGACATTTTGATATCTTCAGCGAACATTCATGGATGATCCTAAAAAGTAAGTACATTTTACAGCAAATATCTTCTGATATAAGGTAGAAGAGGTTATTTTTTTTTTGTTTTTACCCCTTCATTTGTAAGAGAGAGAACATTTTAATAAAAATCATTTGACTTCTTTTTATTTTATTAAGGGTATTACATGTTAAACTCTAGCTTTAGCTTAATGACTTAGTAGAATCTCATTAATAAATAGAATTAAATAATATTCTGAGGATATTTACTTATTTGGGGTAATCATTCCAATAAAGAAGCTGCTAGGTTTGTTGGGAGAATTTTCTCTATGAAGATGCCTCCCACTCTTATAAGCTAGAAATCTATTAAAGACAATATCAAAAAAATAAGGTATAAATCCCCGATTATCCTCCATGGATAGAACAACATGGAGTTGTTCTTATTTAGGTTTTGCTTATAATCAATGCTAGTGTGTTTTAAATATAAAATTAAAATGACATTTCCGGAACAATCATTTATTTAGGACTTAATTTCACTACAAACCTGTGTGGTGATGGTAATATGGAAGCGAAGTGACAAGGCACTCTGTGAGGAGAGGCAAGATGCTGTCTTTGTGCCTGTGTTACATCAGCCAGGAACCATGCAGATCTGGGAGAGAAAGAGAAGAGCAAGGCTGAGAGAACTGAAGTGGATCATAAGTTGCGCTCAACGCATTGCATTTTCCTTTCCCAGAAGACATTGACCTCTCTAAGAGTAAGGAATCATTTGTACGTATCTTTGCATTTCTAGTACTTCATAGCTTATATTGAGGCCTCCAAAATGGTCCTTGAGCTGATTAATTTTGAATTGAAATAATTCGACTAGAATTACTTTGTGTATATGAGGAAAACAAAGAACTCTGAAACTGTTGAGTAGAAGACCAATATCAGATCTCACTTTAAAAAGCACAAGTTTGGAAGGCCTTGCAGTTCTTCAGCCTAAAGAAGAGAGATCATAAATGAAGCAGTTAGTGACAGGAGAAGAGAATAGGAGATATGGGAAGAGTCAAGATGACTTTGCGTAATTTTGGCTAGTATAATAAGAGAGTCCAGGGGCATGAGCTAATTCCGACATGGAAGATGATTTAATCAGTTTATTTAGATCATATAATAAGTAGAAAGTAAAATATTGCATCTGGAATTTAGGACTGAAGACTTAGGTGAAAAAAATAGATGTAAGAACCATTTACATTAAAGTTGAAGGAGTTGGAGACATGAATAAGCTCAATCAGAAAGAGTGTACAGAATGAGAGAAAAAGAAAATCCATGAAGGGAACAGTGACAACATATAGGGTCAAAGGATTTGGCATAAAAATCAGGAAAGTATGACTCTGAGGAGCAGTAGGAATAAGGGAATGATGACCCCCAAGGAAAGAGAGAACTTTAAGAATCAGTAGTGGTCACTGTAATCATCAGGATTCCTGGCCTCAGACAAGAGAAGTGGACACCAGCTAACATAACAGAAAGGAATTTAATGAAATAGTCATAGACACATCAAAAAATCAACAGAAAAGCTGATGAACAAGGCTCAGAAAACTGCTATAAGAAAGCACACTGAAGTTCCTGTCACAGGAAGCTTCTACCTAGGATGCCACCACTGACAACACCACCAGAGGACACTTGACATTGCCATCCACATAAGCTCTGAAAGCCCCTGATACAGGCTTGAATGTTCTTCTCATCTGTCCTTCAAGCTTTGGTTCCTCTGCTCAAATATCAAATCCCTGGGAGAAAGGATGTAATATCTTAGCTCAAGATGCCAGAGGGCAGGGAGAGAGGATCTCTCCCTTTTGCTCTGCTTCTCCCTAAGTCCCTCAACCAGTGTATCCTCTACATGAAGAAGAAAAGTAATTGCTATTTCTTATACAACCCTTAGAGTCTAGGCCTTGTTCTAAGCACTTCACACATTAACTTACCCTCACAACCCACACTATACGATAAGTATTCTTATTTTCCATTTTAGCAGAGGTTAAGCTGAGAAGTTCAAGGGCTAAATGACTTCTCAAATGCTACACTGCTAGATAATGGCAGAGCAAAGATTGAAAGCGAGGCAGTCAGGTTCCAGAACTCTTTTAAGTCAGAGTCTCACACCTTGACTAGCATATCGAGGTAACAATAGGTTTGTTGATTTGATGAAGTAAGGACAAATGTTGAATTCTTAGATTTAGATAATGGTACAAAGCATCTTCTGAGAAATGACAAAAGGAGGGGGTGAAAGATGGAGATGCCCAAGTGTGTGTATATATATAACCAGGGAGTGGAGGGTGGTTTTGAGGTGTTCCTTGTCTTGATTTCAATTTTTGCTCAGAATAAGCAAGGACATCACTCCAAAAAAGTGAGATAGCAAGGCTTTGCAATAGCCACTGTGTGAAAAACAGTAGTGTTATTCTAGCTAAAGCTAGGAATATGAATAGATATAAGTCCTCATCTTCTCTTTTTTGGTAATTATAGCTAACTCTGCTCCAACAGTCCAACTAAGGTGAAGAGACCATAAATTTGGATTTGTAGTTTATTGGTCAGGACAAGCAGAAACCCAAAGATCAAAAGATAAGAGAGTAGATGATGAATTGTAGTACCTGAGCCAAACAAATATCATCATCGTTATTGTAACCACTATCATAGTCATAATAGCTATCATTTATTGACTTGTTTCCATATATCGGATGCTAAGTGCCTTAAATGCATTATCTCAAATCATGTTCACAACAACTCCATAAAGTTAGTACTGTTATTATCCCATTTTATAGACAAGAAAACTGAGGCCTAGAGAGTTGAAGTAACTTCCCTAAGGTCAGAGAGCTGGTAAGTGGCAGAGACAAGATCTGAACCTACTAGAAACCAGTAGGGCACTGTGAATGGGACAAAAGGTAGGAATCAAAGATTAGGCACTGGAAAGAAGGTAAAATAAAAGTATGCAAGTGAGAGACTGAATTATAGGATATGGGTGATAGAGAATAGAGTGTTTGGTTTTACTGTTTTACCCCTCAAGTAGTTCTGGGTGACAAATTTCAAGGTTCATTACGTAAGTAGTGAATCCACGTAGTACCCATGTATGCACAATACAAAGCACAATCTTGAACAATGGAGGGTGCAAGCTGAATAGATAAGTAATTCTCCCTTTTATCTCCCGGCCATAGAGTTCTCAGAGACATTTCATAAGACTCCTTAGAAGTTGACATGGGATTGAGCATCAGTCACCTGCGGTGGTGACCGACTCAGTAATGCACCTACTGTGTACTGGCTCTTCGTTCTCCCATTTTTCTCTCCCCTGCCCTTCACTCCTGCTCCCTGGGATTGCTTCCCAAATAGACAACCTGCACTGAAGGTTTTACCTTACCTCAGGCTCTGCTTCTAGGACAACCCAGGCCAAGACAATAGGAAGTAGTCCTAGAAGGCAAACCCTCAGGATGGAATGCTCCTTGCTGGAAGTGAGCAGCCTCTTTCAATATCTACCCCTATGTCTTCTCATTACCTTCAGGCCTATAATCAAATTTGGGTCTCGTGTTAGTCAGAGTTTTCCAGAGGATCAAAACCAATAGAACCAATATACATCCAATAAGAACAATACATGTGTGGTATGTGTGTGTGGGTGTGCAGATTGAGAGAGAGAGATTTATTTTAAGGAAGTGGCTCATGCGATTGTGGAGGCTGGCAAGTTCAAAGTCCATAGAGCAGGTCAGCAGGCTGGAAATTCAGGTAAGAGTTCACACTGTCTTGAGTTCAAATTCCACAGGGCAGCAGTCTAAAAACTCAGGCAGGATTTTTATGTTGTAGTCTTGAGAAATCCTTCTACTTCAGGGAAACTCTGTCTTTGCTTTTAAGGCTTTCAACTGTTTGGATGAGGCCTACCCATATTATGGAGGGTAATCTGCTTTACTTAAAGTCTACTGACTAATCACAACTGAAAAATTCCTTCACAGCAACATCCAGACTGATGCTTGACCAAATAGCTGACATGGTAGCCAAGTTGACACATAAGATTAAGCATTACAGGCCTCAACACAGCCTTACAGGGAAATACAGTCTGTGCTCTGGAGAGAAATAGCTTATACACCAAAGGAATTGAAAGTGCTAGTCCACTTGTACTGGTAGGAACTATGAGATCACATGTGGAAGTTGGTGTTTGACTATAGAAGGTAGACTATAAAACTGGATAAGGGAGAATTTTTTGATATGAGAACACTCTTCTGTGAGTAAAGATTTAATTCTCACAAGAACACTTGGAGCCACTCCTAAAATGCTGCTGAGAATCTCATTCCTTGAAATTTGGACGCAGAAATGGTCTACAGTAAATGAATTGGAGATGTCAAAATTTGGGAGCAAGAAGATTCGGGAGGTGGGAGTATTTTAATGAATTTATTATGTGAGACAGTATTATGCTCCATGAGAGGGCCTGGAAGGCACTACTTAAACTAAGGAAATGAGGACTGTACTGGTGCAAGGACAATGGCATCTTTCAGGAGATTGATAGTAGTTGTCCTTATAGGCTGGAGTTTACTGTAAAAGATGTTGCCTCAACTTCCTACTGGTGATGGGGATAATGAGGTTCCAGAATGACAGAGGCCAGATGTAAGTTTGACACAGTTATTACAATGAGAAGCAAGGCTGGAGTGGCAATTAAGCTGCCTGAACCCACTAGTATCTGTGGTGATGGATAACAGATTGTGGTGTTGTAAGAGTTGAGATAGATTGTCAGCCATCAGGGCATTGCTTTATCAAGAGGTGGTGAGCAAAAGCCTAATAGTCATCGTGATAGAAAATTCATGGTTCCTCATCCAGCTTCCAGAGGTAAGTGAGTTTACAGACCCAGTCTATTGACTGAAGGGTAAATTGAGAATCCTTGAGCAAGGACCCTGTAACGCAACTGAGTCTTTCCATCATGATCTGGGTATAATAAAATCCTCCAAGACAGAAGACTTTGGTCTCATTTTTGAGAACATGAAAACTTCATTAGATGATGGACATTATAATTTGGGATTGGGCTTGAGAAGGCCCAGAAGGCACAAGTAATTTATATGACCAAATGGCCCAGATTCTCATGGCACCTATTTCTTTTGTATTCATGTCTCTTTCCCGGTTAACACACATAACCTCATAGGGGTTAATTATGATCAACTGATGAAGTAGGGGGAAAGAAACAAAAAGAGAAACAAAACTTACTCCTGGCTCACAATAAGTCAGCACAATATGTTGGAACTAATTATAAGTGGACTGCTGCCATATTATAGCCCTACTCAGGGGTGGCGCTGGTGGGGAAGGCAAATTCTCCCAATGGGTAAAGCCAAAAACATTACACTTGGTCTTTCACTTTGTATGGAGGAAGAAGTGACCTGAATTATGGATATTCATGAATTCTTGGCAGTGATGAATGGTTAGGCTAGTTGGACAGGGTCCTCAAAGAAACAAGATTAAAAGATGAGGGAAATTTGGGATAAAGGGTGGTGTTGTTGGTGACAGCAGGGGTGAAAATAAACAGTGATATTACCCATCTGCTACTATTAGTTCCATCTCATCATGTGAACAACGTCAGTCTGTTTGTAATAAATACTCAGCCTCTCAGCTTTCTTCCCCTTTCCTTTCCTTATTGCCTATAAGCTTTCTCCATTTGGGAGCCAATGTTGTTTATACACACTTGGAGAGTTGAAGAGGACATGTATATCTGTGGGGTTGTGTTGTGGTCAGTAAATGAGTTTTACGATCTAAGAAACACCCTTTGGATCCCCCCGGCCTCTACTACAGAAAACAGTATTTTAGCTGGAGTTTCCAAATTCGAAATATTGTAAAATATTTAAACTTCCAATTCAAGCACACGCTGACTCTCAATTTATTATTTTACATTTATCAGTAAATTTTTGCAATTTTCTTTAACTTGTTAGGTCATTTCTAACTATACTATATTTTATTGTTGCTGTTGCTAAAAAGATCTCTTTCCACAAATCTACTGCATATGTTTCTTCGGGTTGTGCCCTGAGTAAGGCTACCTGGGGAGGGGTGAGCTGGAGATGAAATCCAGCCACAGTCCTCCACATCAGCTGTGTGCCCTGGCCTGAAGCTGTATCTGCCAGAAGGAAGAGCTTCTTTTTCTATTTTCACACAAAGGCACCTCCTGGACCCCACATCCTATATGTATGTTGTGTGCGTGTGTACATGTGTGTGTGAGTGTGAGAGAGAAACAGAAACAGAGAGAGAGATTTTAATCTGGTAATATTTGTGTTTTAAAATATGTTGATTTTTACATATTTCTTTTCCTTTTTATCCATTTTAACAAACTGTATTTTTAATTATTCCTTTTCCACTAAAACCATGTGCTCAGAACAAGGGTCCACTGGGACAGAAATACTAGCTGGTGCTGCTTAGTTTTGGGGTATCAATATTTTGATTTGTCAAGACCTTGTATTTACAGTTAACAATACCTAAAGGGTTAAACTCACAACCTTATAAAGAAGGCAAAGAATTTATAAGAATGAATAAACCTACCTTCTGTAATCAGGACTGTAGTCAGCTTTCCATAAATGTTTCTATAAAAAAAAATATAACGATGTGTTTCACAAAGGTTCCTGTGAAGCACAAACAACCTCTATTAGTTGTTTACTAATTTCATGCCCAGTAATCTGCTGACTAAAATGTTACGTGCAAATAGCAACAATTTTTCTCCATTCTTTTCCAATCCTTTCCCATTTTCTCTTTTTCTGTTGTAGGTCTTATTACACTTGTCAGAATAATGTTAAGCAGCAGTGAGATGAAGCATTTTTCTTTCATTTCTGAATTTAATTGGAACAGTCATGTCTCACCTTTAAATATTTTCTAGTCTACCTTTACGTGCTTTAAACGGAGCTGGCCTGCAAACACATCATGCCGCAGTGAGCAGCAAAATCCTAGCTCTCAGCCAGAGCCCCATCTATCTCAGGCGCTCCCAGACTGCGGCCCTGCCTGTTTCCTGTCATCACTAGCTCTGAGCACCCAGCTCAGGCCCTCCTGTTTACACCTATTATTTAGGTTCCCACTCTCAGGTCATCCCATTGAACTTTTGACTCTCCTGCTCTCATGCATGACTTAGCTATCATCCTTCGATCTCCAAAGTCAACCAGCATTACAATGTTGTGGTGAAGGGTGTTATATTGTGCTCTATATCTGGCGGCCTTTTTTTACAACCTAGTTCTGCCAGTTGTTGGCTGTATGATCTTGGACAAGTGAGTTAGCCTGTCTATGCTTTAATTTTTCCCCCATTATTTATTTATTTATTTTATTGAAGTATAGTTGACATACAATATTATATTAGTTTCAGATGTACAACATAGTGATTCAGCATCAATATACATTATGAAATGATCACCATGATAAGTCCAGTAACCAACTGTCACCATACAAAGTTATGAGATTATTGACTATATTCCCTATGCTGTACATCACATCCCCACGACTTGTGTATTTTATAACCGGACATTTGTACCTTTTAATCTCCTTCACCTGTTCCACTGATCCCCCCACTGTCCTCCCTTCTGATGACTACCAGTTTGTTCTTTGTATCTATGAGCTTGTTTCTGTTTTGTTTTCTGAGTTCATTTTTTAGATTCTACATATAAGTGAAATCATAAGGTATTTGTCTTTCTCTGTCTGACTAATTTCACTTAGCTTAATACCCTCTAGGTTTATCCATGTTGTCACAAGTGGCAAGATTTCATTCTTTTTTATAGCTGAGCAATATTCCATTGTGCATATACATATATATCATATACCACAACTTCTGTATCTGTTCATCTATCAATAGACATTTAGGTTGCCTCCATATCTCGCTTATTGTAAATAATGCTGCAAAATGCTGCAATGAACATGGGGTGCAGATATCTTTTTGAGTTAGTATTTTCCTTTTCTTTAGATAAATACCCAGAAGTGGAATTGCTGGATCATATAGAGCTCTATTTTTAATTTTTTGAGGATTCTCTGTACTGCTTTGCATTGTGGCTGCACCAATTTTCATTCCCACTAACAGTGGAGACGGGTTCCCTTTTCTCCACATCCTCATCAACACTTGTTGTCTTTTTGATAATAACCATTTTAACAGGTGTGAGGTGATATCTCATTGTGGCTTGGATTTGTATTTCCTTGATGATTAGTGATGTGGAGCATCTTTTCATGTTTCTGTTGTCCATTTGTATGTCTTCTTAGGAAAAATGTCTATTCAAGTTCTCTGCCCATTTTTCAATCAGATTGTTTGTTTTTTTGATATTGAGTCACATGGGTTCTTTATATGTTTTGGATATTAATCCCTTATTGAATACATCATTTGCAAATATCTTCTGCCATTCAGTAGGTTGCCCTTTCATCTTGTTGATGTTTTCCTTTGCTGTGTGAAAGCTTTTTAGTTTGATGCAGTCCCATTTGTTTATTTTTGCTTTTGTTGCCTTTGCCTGAGGCGACAGATCCAAAAAAATATTGCTAAGACTGAGTCAAAGAGCTGACTGCCTTATGTTTTCTTCTAGGAGTTTTATGGTTTCAGTCTTACATTTAAGTCTTTAATCCATTTTGAGTTTATTTCCGTATATGGTGTAAGAAAATGGCCCAATTTCATTCTTTTGCATGTAGCTGTCCAAACTTCCCAACATAATTTACTGAAGAGAGTGTCTTTTCCCCATTGTATATTCTTGCCTCCTTTGTCATAGATTAATTGATCATATAAGCATGGGTTTGTTTCTGGGCTCTCTATTCTGTTCCATTCATCTATGTGTCTGTTTTGTGCCAGCACCATACAGTTCTGATTACTAATATTTTGTAGTATAGTTTGAAATTAGGAAGCATGATACCTTCAGCTTTGTTCTTCTTTCTCAATATTGCTTTGGCTATTCAAGGTCTTTTGTGATTCCATAGAAATTTTAGGATTATTTGTTCTAGTTCTGTGAAAAGTGCCATTGATATTTTGGTAGGGATTGCATTGAATTTGTAGATTTCTTTGGGCAGTATGGGCATTTTAACAATAGTAATTGTTCCAATCCATGAGCATGATATATTTTTCCATTTATTTGTGTTGTCTTTCTTTCTTTCATCAATGTCTTAGAGTTTTCAGAGTACAGGTCTTTCACCTCCATGGTTAAATTTATTCCTAGGTATTTTACTCTTTTTGATGCAACTGTAAATGGGCACTTTGAATGTATTGTTCCACTCCTTTCTGGTCTGTAAAGTTTCTGGCCTGTAAGTATGTTCTTGTGGGTCTCTTTGCCTTCATCTTATTTGGGACTCTCTGTGCTTCCTGGACTTGGATATCTGTTTCCTTCACCAGGTCGGGGAAGTTCTCAGCCAGTATTTTTCAAATAGGTTTTCTATCCCTTTCTGTCTCTCTTCCTCTTCTGGCACCTCTATAATGCAAATGTTAGTACACTTGATGTTGTCCTAGAGTTCCCTTAAGCTATGTTTGTTTGTTTAATTCTTTTTGTTGTTGGTCTGATAGGCTGATTTCTACTAGCTGTCTTCTAGATCACTGATCTGTTCTTCTGCATCATCTATTGTGCTGTTGATTCACTCTACTGTATTTTTCATTTCAGTTATTATATTCTTCAGTTCTGATTGGTTTTTTCTTATATTTTCTATCTCTCTGTTGAAGTTATCACTATGTTCACCTATTCTTTGCCTGAGTTTGGTGAGCATCTTTATGACCATTACTTCAAACACTCTTTATCTGGTAGATTGCTTATTTCTGTTTTGTTTAGTTCTTTTTATGAGGTTTTGTCTTTTTCTTTTATTTGGAACATATTCCTATGTTTCCTCATTTTTGCCTAGCTCTCTGTGTTTGTTTCTAGATATTAAGTAGATCAGCTGTTATCTCGCAGTCTTGAAGGAGTGGACTTATGTAGATGGTGACCTGTGGGGACTAATAGCGTAATCCCCCCTAGTTGCCAGAGCCAGGTGCTCCAGGTGTGTTCCCCAGGTAGGCTGCATGTGAACTTCCTATTGTGCCTGGGCCACAATTACAGAAGGTGCACTAGTGTATGGGGCTGGCCCTGCAGGGTGGGAACCACTTTGGAGGAACTCTAATGCCCACCGGGGCCACCCACTGAGTGGGGTGAGGCAAGAGCTGCTTTGGAGGTGCTCCAGTGCTGGCCAGGTTCACCCATCAGGTGAGGTAGTGCAGGATCCGTTTTAGAGGTGCACTGGCTGGGGCAGGTCTGCAAAGGAACGTCAGGGGAGGGTGAGTGGCTGCTAGCAAGGTAGGTGGAGACTGTTAGAAATGGTGCCTCCCGGAGCTGGACCAGTTGAGTAGAAGGAGAACCAAAAAAATAAAAAGGTGCCTGCCAGTGCTTCCATCCTCAGAGAAAGTTCCAACAAGTCCCTGCCCCTCCAGCACATGCCCTAAAATTAGTTAATAAATCTCTTTCATGTATAACCTGGGCTCTTTTCAAACTGCTGCCTCTGTACTGGGACTTGGAGCAAGTGAGTTTGTGCATGTGCTCTTTAGGAGTGGAGTCTCAGTTTCCTGTAGCCCCGTGGCTTTCCTGGGCATAAGCTCTACTGGTTTTCAAAGTCAGATATTATGGGAGCCCATATTCCTGTGCAGGTCCCCCAGGCTGGGGAGTTCAATGTGGGGCTCGGGCCCCTCTCTTATCTGGGAGAACCTCACTGGTTGTGGTATCCCTCTCACTTGTGCATTCCTGTTCCAGGGATGTGGGTGCTGTCTAGACGGTATCTCTGCTCCTTCAGCCCTTCTCAAGGTGGCTTTTTCTTTATTTCCTTAGTTGTGGAAAATCTTTTCTGCTAGTCTTCAGGTCATTCTTAGCAATAGTTTTTCTATATGTAGTGGTAGTTTTGGCATGTTCATGGGAGGAGGTGAGCTAAGGATTTTCCTACTCTACCATCTTGATTCAAGCCTCCCACCTGGGTTTTCCTATCTATATAAAGGGTATAATAATAATAGGCTTTACCTGATAGATTCTTGGGAAGCTTAAGTGATAAAATGTGTACCCTGCAGGTGGTTTTCTATGCCACTCTCAGTTCTGCCATAGCCTGTCATTGGCTTTCCTGCAATTCACCACATGGAATTCCCTGACCTCTCTTTATGTCAGTGTCCAGTGAACCACATTTTCTTTTATAGTTTTAGCCCTTTATTCACAACACCACCCAACAGAAATATATGGGCATATCAGGCTTCATGGGAGGTTTAGAGATATGTGCAAGTGCATGGTAGAAACTAGGAAGCAAAAACAATAAAACAAAATGTTATAATATTAGAAACACTTCTTAAAATATCATAATTTACCTAATCACACGCCAGGAATTTCTGAGTAGCTTCTACTCTCTGCTCTGCTCTTTTCTCTATTCTCCTCTAAATTCATGTTTATTTGTAATGTAGAGTGGTTGATCTATTTCTTTGTTTCCTTATTTCCTTGGAGTCCTTACTTCCAGTCCTCACTTTATTATCACCAAAAAACTTATTTTCCCTAAGATATTTAGGATAAAAGGTATTTCCCTAACCAATGATATTTCTCTCCTCAAGCAAAGCTCTGGTGCCAGATGCTAAGGTAACCTCATCACAGCTTTCAAACACCTAGCAGGACCCTGATTAGTCAGGAAGGTAAGTGTGAGCTTGCCTGTTAGGCTGATAGAACTTTGTTAATGTTAAGACAATGTACTTCTCTTCCTAGATTTTTTTTTTAAAGATTGGCATCTGAGCTAACATCTGTTGCCAAATTTCTTTTTTCTTTTTCTACCCGAATGTCCCCAGTATATAGTTATATATTCTAGTTGTAGGTCCTTCTGGGTCTGCTATTTGGGACACTGCTTCAGGATGGCTTGAGGAGCGATGCTAGGTCTGAGTCCAGGATCCAAACCAGTGAAACCCTGGGCCACTGAAGCAGAGTGCATGAACTTAACCACTCGGCCACAGGGCCAGCCCCCTCTTCCTAGGCTTAAAAAAATAACAATAGTGTTATTAGGAATGGCTGTCAAATTGTGTCAAATGCCTTTTTGAAATGATTTTTATTACTGTTTTATGCCTTGATATGAGACTCAGCTTCATTCACAAATATCCCACTTCTTGTTATCTCAGTTCTCCCATTGCTTCTTTAAGTTGGTTACTATGCCTACTTACGTCTTTATTTATGTTTACATAGAGAAGCCAATGGTTCCTGAAGATTAGTAAAAAGAATACTCTTCATTTCCCTAAATCTGAGACTCAAAATCTTGCTCCAGTTTCACACGAAGTCTAAGGACCCAGATAAAGGCCCAGATACAGTTATCTGTATCTGGCTTAAACACAACATATAATAAATAACAACATTTATACAACTGTAACATTTTTTTCATGCTGTTCTAAGTGTTTTATATCAGTTAGTCTATTTATTCCTTACAACAATCCTATGACATAGACACTATTATTACTACTCTTTTTAAAGATAACAAACATAAAGCATAAAGTGACTGTCTCAGGGCACATCGCAAGGACATAATACAGGTGGAATTTGAATCCAGGTAGCCTGGCTTTAACCACTAGACTAAACTTCTTCTCTAATAATTAGAGGAGCTGTTGATGAGGAATATATTTCAAGGGTACCCTATTATAGTGAAAACACCCCCTTTGAAAGTGACTCATTGTAAACTCATATCAGTTATCATCCTAGAAAGATGAGGAGAAATCAGGTCTAATCTAAAAGGCATATGGGGTGGAGAGTGGATTTGGGGAGGAGCTGATAAGAAAGGAAGAGAAATGGCAGAAAATAAAATTTCATAATTTTGGTTCTAACCACGCCTTTTTACCACCCTGGATCATGCTATAAGAAACATTCTATTACCACACCTGTCTTAAATTCCCAGCCGTTGTTCTAGTCCCTAATAACTTGGAGGAGCGTTCTCAGAGTGGCGTCTGGATTACAAACATTGGGAAACACCCAGGTGCTTAGTAAACCTGAAATTCCTGATCTATTCCAGACCAAATGAATCTGTCCTGGGATGGGGGAAGGGAGGGATCAAGGAAAATGCATGTTTAGCAAGAACCACAGGTCGTTTCTACGCACACTAAAGTTTGAAAACTACTGCTTTACAACTTTTCTGCACGTGCCTTGCTCGTGTTGGCCTGTAGCACTGAAATAACTGCAAAGTGATTCTCTTCACCTGGATTCTACATTCCTGGGGACCAGAACAGCAACATCAATAGTGAGCTTGCTTACCTTAGAGCTCGAATTTTCCTTTGATGTGACAAACAAGCAGATTGGAAAATGCAAAAATCTCTTTCCTTGTGAAAGGGAGCCAAAGTTAAACCTCATAAAGTTGCTATGACTAACCTAGCCCTAGTAAATCTATAGGCAGACAGCTTTACAAAATCAAAAGCCCACCAGTCTACTCATAATATTTCTAGGTGCTCTACAGTTTCTTTCTTCATTTGTGTAAGAAATGTTTATGTAAGCATCTCGCATCCTTGGAATCAAGTATTTTGTTTCTGAAGCAGGCTTTGTGGTTTAAAAAATATTTTCAAATGCAAAACTGTAAAAAGTATTCCTATGTGTAAATCTGTTGCTAAATTAAGTAATATAATTCTACCACTTATCACTTCAGATCACCCAAAATATAACAGAGCCAAAAAAATTGATGTCCTAAATCTGTAAGTTGATGGGACTTAAGAAAAAGAGATAAATTGAATAGTCAAATCATTTTCCACATTGAATTTCATAACTTTAAATCTTTAAATTGCATAATAATTTATTCAATAGAATTTAGTCAGCTTCAACTTCTTCATTCTTGGTTTAACATAAAATGACAATTAGAATTCCTTTTAAGACTTGCAATTTTTGAGATAGTAAAGTAAAACTGGACAAGATTCTGTTAATTTGGCTTTATCTAATCTTGAATCATTTTGGATAATGCTGACAAAATAGAGTGTTCTTCTGTTTGGTAGTTGGCTCTTCCAAGGCATATAATTTGAACAAGTTTCTACCTGTATTAATAGTGCTTATCTCACCTCAAAATATGATTCAGTCTATCTGTGCGTGTTAAACAAGTTTTAGTTTCTTGTTGAGTAATGATCTCACAGAGCATTTCTCACTGTGGATTGACTAAACATTTGCTGATCCAAAATAATGAAAGTCATTAGAAGATACTACCAAGTGGATGTTTGAAGTTCATTTCTTTATACGGTGTTCACATTGAGTGAGTATCACTGATAACCCCAAGGACACAATCCCAGGGTCTGTTTATGATAATAATATCTTATACTATCAAACCATCTTTCATCAGGGATCTCAAAGGGATTCTACAACACTAATTTCACCCTTTCCTGAGATAGGTCTGGATGGCTACTGCACAGACCTGAGCAAAGAGAGCTGGAGAACAGCTCCAACCTGTTCAACCCTTGAGAAACTGAGTGGACAGGAGGCCAAAAATGAGCTGTCCTGTCAGCAGCCACAGTGCCACGCAAGACTGAACTCCACCTCAGCTGTTGTCCTAGGAGATTTAGAGAAGTCATTTGTTGTTTGGAATTTTGTCAGGAACTCAAGTGAATTTAGGTGAGAATGTATTCCTTATAAAAACAAGAAAGCTTAACTTCTTGAGTGGATGTTGATATAAGAAGTGGATATATACTTTCTCATACTGTGCATAGAGACAGGAGCCATGAGAGTTAGAAACAAAAGGTGCAATTACTATGATCAAGTCTCTAAGCTACAGTGTTTCTGGCTAGGACCTCCTGGTGGCTTAGGAGTGGCCTCAAGTTATGGTAACCTGAGGTTCAGGTTTGCCCAGATGGTCCAAGTTTACACCTTTTATTGGGACATAATTATAACATTGATCTCCGTCAATCTCAAAAGTGAGACTGTATACGAACACTAAGATCACCTTAACTTAAATGCATAGCTCTATAAAGGCCTTTCTTTAAAAGAAAAGAAATAGAAAGTCGCAGTGAGTGAAGAGAGGATGAGCAGAGATCCTCTAAGCTGTACGTGTCTCTTAAGCAATGTGGATAATGACACCTGCTTTATAGTGTAGTTATGAGGATTAAATGCAGTAATATAAGTAAAGTACCCCTCCACTACACACACTCACACACACACACACACACACACACACCCCAAGGGCCTATAACACAGTAAGCTCTCAAGAAGTTCAAGTCTCCATCTATTCAATT
Organism: Equus asinus; assembly: GCF_041296235.1. Classification (NCBI taxonomy): domain Eukaryota; kingdom Metazoa; phylum Chordata; class Mammalia; order Perissodactyla; family Equidae; genus Equus; species Equus asinus. The sequence goes on along the minus strand of NC_091796.1, from coordinate 41,972,478 downwards.
CTCTTTTCCCTTTATCACCCCAAAAGAAAAATATAAGATGGATCCTGTTGTTTCAAAGAAATGTCAGCGAGTTAAAGCATCTCCTTCTCCTTGTAGAGTCCTCAGTGCCGCAGAAATTTTCATGCAGTTCCAGGAAGGCTCTAGGTTCCTAACACTCCTTTTTCGAAGGAATGTAAGAGGAGAAGATGGGAGCTCAGTTCCTCCTGACAAAGTTGGGTGACCAGCCTACAGATTGTAGGAGCCCAACTACCAGATGAGGCCAAAACTTTTAATCCAGATTAATTGCATTTAAACATAAGAAAGAAACTTAATTAAACTATCTAGGATGGGATGAGTATCCCCACAAGTTACCGAGTTCCTTGCCACTCATGAGGACAAATACGGGTGGGTTAATCTTTTGATTAGGATATTGTACATGAGGTTTCCACTTCCAGGGGAGGTTAGCCCAGTACTGGGCATGTCTTCTTCTCTTTTTTCTGTCTATGCTTGTCACTGATTTTGGTCCTGTACAGGTCCCACATTTTCCAAGAAAACGCATCTGGCCTATATGTTTCCTTTTCTGAACTTCTCATGAAAAGCATAATTTAGTCCTTGTTGTTTTCTCATGTTGTTATGCACATTAATTCAAAGGGACCATGCCCTACACTCATTTTGACAGTTCCACAATTCCCAGCTCAGACATATAGTGGACACTCAGTAAGTACTTACTGACTAGAAATACAAGCACATTCCTGCAGAGATTTTCCCATGCCTGTCATAAACACAAATTGACACATACTCGGCATCACTTGTGGCCATGCAACATATTTTTCATGTCTTCACATGAAGCAAGAAACATGGCATTCAGCAAACTCAAAAAATCCATTGGCCCTTTGAGTATGACTCAAACTTTTGACTGTAGAAACTGAAATTACAAAAGCTGTGTCAACTAGGCTGATGGTGAATAAAAGCACAATATGCTTAAACATTACAGTACATATTGCAAGTGAAGCCTGATCAACTAATAAAAAAGTACAAATACATTGAAAATAAGTATAATTGTTGTTCAGAACATAAGACATCTTGGGATATTCTATTGTTTGAAAATGTTTAATATGTTAAGTCAAATTAAAACCAAAACTAAGATTATAGATAAAATGGGATGAAAGTGACATATTCTGGCAAGAACATTGATCATTTCAAATCACTTAGAAGTTTTTGTTAATGTAATTTAATTAACCAGTAGATAAAATCTACTTAAATTGAAGAAAACCATATCTAACATACTATCAGAACTTACAAATGTATGAATAAAAATTTAGCTTACTTGGGAAGCTTTTTCCAAAATTAATGGTATTTTGAACTTAAAATATTAAATTTAGTCTATAAGAATTTGAGATGTGCAAGTATTTGTGTTTATGCAAATGATAAATACAAAATATATTTAGTAATAACTATTGAAATCCGCTCTCTTCTCTATTGTCCCTCTTTTGACTTAATTCTACATTTTCTATGAGATTTTTGTTGTTGCTGCTGTTTTCAGCTTTCTGTTTTTCCACAGAACAGCCAGCAATGAAAATTTATGTGAGACTAGCCAGCAATGAAATTGCCTCTGCCATCCCCTCTCCCCAAGGAGTGCATTATGTGAGAAAGTCAAATCATGTGAATTTTCCCTAAATGGTCTATGAAATCTAAGGGCATTTTGAATTTTTATTGAATTAAAACTCTTTTGGTTTTGAGTTATAGAAACCCTGCCCAAACTAACTGAGACCAAAAAGAAAAGCTTATAGATTGACAAAAACAAAGGATTGAGGCGGGGCGGAGAGGTAGGAGGATCACAGGATGATAGGACAGGGACCCTGGCACAGCCAGGACTCTCTACCTTACCTTATTTTGTCTCTTCATTCGCCTTCACTTTCTTCTACAGGAGATTGTCTTGTGCCTTCACCAGCAGAGAAGAGAGGGCTTTTTTCTTTTAAGCACCATTTTCATTGATCCCAAGAAGACCTGGTGCAGATCTTCATAGGTCATGTGCCACTCTTGTGGCCAGATGAGAGGACTATTGTGATTAAGACCTCCCCCTGAAAATATGGGCTTAAAAGGAAAGGAAGGTGGATTCCCAAAGGAAGAGAAGTGTTGCTCCCGGGAGAATAGAGGAGTGTTAAGAAGAGAACACTACAGTTGTCCTCTACACCTAAAGAATGTCCTTGGGCGCCAAGATGTCTAAGGTGTCTGTCTCTGGCCTACGTGGGACATCAAAAAGTGACACCTTCAAAAACATCTTTTCTTAGTCTTTTAATTATGTAACTTGTTGAAGTGATGGGTAGGGGCACAATTAGAAAGAGAATAGAAATGATCTTGGAATATTGTTTTTTATAAAATCCCTACATGAAATGGGTCCTCGATATATCAAGCTTGGCCTGTGATTTGGCCTGATACCCATGATGCCATTTGATCAACAGCATGGCCTAAGATGCTGCGATTTCTGTCTTTTATGTTATTCTTGGACACCAATCAACTACAGACATCCTTATATTACTAATAAAAAAATGTAGCCTTCGTAAATTCCTATTGCACGTTTATTCAGGATTTAGTCAAAACATCGAATTCTCATTTTACAATCTTCCAACATTCATTTTGGTCCTGGCGTCAGTTATAAATTCCTAAATAAAATTCAGTGGACATGCCTTTTAATAAAACTCAGAGGTTTTCTAACATATGCCATAAATGAAATAGTGACAACAGAGAGCCTGGAAACAACCAGCATGAAATTGAAGATTATTGGGATTTCCTCAAGCTAAAATTTTATAATTGCATTCTTTAAGAAGCTAGATACTTTATCTACTTTAGCTGGATACTTTAACCTACTTTCTGTGGAACCATTTTGGAAAGCAAACGTGTACCTGTTTAACATCCAGCTGAGTGTTAAATACTCTTGAGTATTCTCAAACACTGATCCACACATACCGCGTTAGAAGCACCTGGAGAGTTTTTTAAAATATACTAATGATTGGGTCCAACCTTACCAAATTCTGAGTCAATAGGTCCATGTTGGGTCTTTCCACTGTTTTATTTTGTTGGTTTGTTTTTTTAATTTCCCAGGTGATTCCAATGCACCACCATGTCGAGAAATCATGAATTTAAACTCAAATGCCTAATCTTTCTGCAGATCTCACTAGCAATAATTTGCAAAGTGTATTCATGCTATATAACTCATGAAATAACTCTGTTCTTAAAAATCAGAGTATTAGTAAAGGAGACTGGATTTTCATCCCGGCAAAAAAAAAAATCCTATGTAACGGTAGGTAAAGCCTATATTTTTCTCATCTATAAAATGAGAGATTTAGATGAGATGATTTTTAAAGTTCCTTTAAGTCATAAATTTATTTCATTTATGTAATCCTATAGAGTTGGATGTGAACAAGAAATGTGAGTAGAAATGTTTATTATAATTTCCCTCAAAAGTATATGGGTCCTATAAAATGCTGGAAAAATGTAAAGCAAATCAAAAAGCCATAAATAAATGAGATCAGCTCCTGAATCAAATCCATGCTCACAGCTGAATGTATCTGAGAGGCCAGCATTAGAGTCACATAATGATTTAACCTGCCTCGGTCAGCATGGTGGTATAATTTCCTAGATAATCAAGAATAAGCATGGTGACATGTCTAGAAAGTAGCTGTCAGTGTGCTGAGCTTGGGAAAGAACACTTTGCGGGGTGGGTGGGGTGAACTTCTTTTTCAGTGAGCTGTCACGCCTGTCTGATTAGGACGCTGTGAGTCACTGTGTACTTGGCCTACTCTCAACTGAAACGCACATTTGCCTTTCTCTCTTTGGTCTCTCTTACTTATCATCATGGAAAAAAATTCACAAACTATAGATTAAGATATTACTTCTCAAAAGAAATATTCCATTTGGGAGGCACATCTAACTTCCCAGAACCTTATATTGGTTGGATTAACTTCAACCTAAAAATATTATCTATGATGAAAGGCTCTACATATTTGCATTGCTCTCTTAAGTTTTTATTCTTAAACAGTACTGTAAGCATATGTACTTCTTGTCCCATTGAGAAATGATCGTGAATTAAGTATTAAATAGTGATTGCTAGAATTTCATGTGGCAATATTACAAATCATTTCTTAAACTTTTGAGATTATTTTTGTCTTTACTCTGTTGCAGTACCATACTTCCATTCCCCTCCTACTGTTATTATAAAGATATGATCCCACAATGGAGAAGAGAAATTGTCATGTGTTTTATTTAGGGTAAATAGCTTCATCTAAGCAAATTCTACAAAATGTTGGTTATTTGTCTCTACTTTTCATTTACTTCTAATGAGAGTCAAAGGCCCTTCCTTTTGAGTCATTCAATAAGAATCAGATTCCTTATTGCAAATTTAACTTTGGACCTTGGAAATAAACTGCTTTAAATAAGACAACCACATTTAAAGTGTTCTTTCCTGCCCATTCATCATGCTGTACAGATCTAAGATTTCTTCTTGCGACATCAGAGAAGCTCTGGTATCACCAGTTCCTCCTTTCCTCTCTTGGGTTTTTATTCTTCAAGTTTAGATATCTCCCTTCTTTAAAGAGCTAAGAAATCTGACACTGAATTTTAGATATGTACAAGCAGATAAAACTTGATTTTCTTCCAAGAATTCCAACTGACTTTTGATGCTCCTTTCGTCAATGATTGACTTCATTACGACGCTCGCAGAGTGGTGACAAATCCAGGCTTGCCAGGTCAGAGAACTAGGCCACCTCTCTCACCTAGCAAAAAACATTCTGTTGGTGCATTCAAACCCATTTTGAGGTGTGGGGCCAGTAGTTTGGTCAAAGTAAAAATGCACATTTACTAAACATACCTGACATTGTAAAAGTCCCTCCAAAAGCAAAACTTTTAGACTGTATGAAAGCTAAAATATCTGATACGTGTATAGAGTGCATGTGTCAAAGTTTAAAAATAAAATGCAAGATTTAGGTGTGTGATTAACATTCATGTAGAGGAATGCAGATCATATTTGTGGGCTGCTGCCAATGCCCATTTTCTGAGGAGCGAAGCGGCAATCAAGCTGTCACAGCAGCCTCCAGGTCTCTCCCAGGTGTCCTGTTAGTGATGGTTTCTGTGCACCCATCTATGTAAAATTCTCCAGCCTTGCATCCAAACCCATAGCTCCTCCACGGTGAGACTTGCCCCATTCGTCTTCTGAGGTCAGACTAAAGCCAGGCGAAAGTCCTGATTGCTGGCTGAGATAATCTGGAATAATTTGATTCCATTTCGCAACTTCTCAGCTGGGCAGTGGTGGCAGTTTAATTGTTATAACTGACGGATCCCATAATGCCTTTCCTGGAGATTGGTCTCCATATCAAAAACCCTCCTGTTATCTTGACACTATTGCATTTGACTTAAAAGTTTAAACTCTGCGAACTTCAGGAAGTCTCTTGTTATGAGAGTTTGACAGCTCTGTTTGTGTTAGCCTTGACCCATAGGTTAGCAGAGAAAAGTTCCTTTATTGCCTCCTGGAGGAAATAGATCTTATATAAGAATGCTAGATATTATAAAAATGCGAAATACACAGCAAGAGAAGCTAGTGTTGAAGCTCTCTCTATTAGTAACTCTTTCACTGCTTCAAGAAACTTCTGGGCACTTTTGCCATGGATTCTCTGTGTGTTAGAAGTAAGTGTCCTATTAAAGGAATACACATATATAAACTTTTTTAAGTTTAACATGAAAATTAAAAACAAAACTAGGCCTTTCTATCATTTTTATTTTAGTGAGTTTTTTGTTGTTCTCATTTTAAATTTGTGGTGTTCCTCTAGCTTATGAATATCTGAGCTGCCCCCAGTCAGATAGTTATTATGAAATATTTTGAAACTTGAATTGGGAAAGACTGACAGCGTTGGGGGGGTGCGGGGGAAGGAATAGCTGTGACTAGACTTTCTCCAGGTAGAAAGCAAGGCCATGGAACCCAGGAGTCAATACTCATTCTTTTACTAGCATCAGATGCAAACTGTTTTAGAATCTGAGAATGGGGTTTAGGAAGGCATGACATAATTTAACTTAAAAATGGATAGCAAATTCACCCAGCCTTGTTACCTTATTTGTGGCAAAACTAGGCATTAAACTACATAAGTTTACTACACTTAAAAATGAAATTAGACTACAGTTATTTAAAATCTCCAACTTTGCTCTTTCCAGAACAATCTGAATTTTGCAGGTGATACAGGAGAGAGGGGAAGTATTTGCATCTGTACTCAGCTGCCTTTTTTTTAATTTTATTTTTCCTTTTTCTCCCAAAGCCCCCCAGTACATAGTTGCATAATTTTAGTTGTGGGTCCTTCTAGTTGTGGCATGTGGGATGCTGCCTCAGCATGGCTTGCTGAGCGGTGCCATGTCTGTGCCCAGGATTCGAACCGGCGAACCCTGGGCCACTTAAGCAGAGCGTGTGAACTTAACCACTGGGCCACGGGGCCGGCCCCTCAGCTGGCTTAAGTTATGTGTTCAACCATAAAATAAGATTTCTTTGAGTTGATCTAACAAAACTGTAAAAAGATTATACAAAAATTCAATTGAGAGGAATAGAAAAATAGTGTCTTATCTTTTACCTTTAAATTTCCTAATAAGCAGCATAGCATTGTGAGAGGTTCATATATGTGAAAACTCTATGAGAAGTAGAACCAACCACAGAAATTACTATAATGCAGGCTCAAGTTAATAGCTGTATATTTTAGTACCAGAATTAAGATTATCAAATCATGAACAGTCAAAAAAAGTAGCTCAAGTAAGATGAGAAAACATTTACTTTTGTTTGCTTCCACTAGAGAATAGGAATCAAAGGTGAAAAGAATGCAAGAAGTAGGACACTACGGTCTTAAATGTTTTTTAATCTTACTACCCCTTATATGAAAATTCACTTCCAAATCGTGAAGATGACAAATGTGTTATGTATATTTTGCAGATTCTAAAGTATCAGTAGCCAATTAATGGTTCTGAATCAAGGGACCAGATGTTTCAGACCCATGTTATGTAATTTAGTAAGCCGATTGCATGTTTAAATCCGTTAGTTCTTTAATAAAATATTGTTTTAATATAATTATAGTAAATTAATAATAATGGATAAATAAAACACATGCCTAAGCATTATATTAGAAATGTCTGATTTTGAGGTACATTTACTACGTGCTGAATACAGGATTTAACAACTTCCATACATTATGAGGTTTAATCCTCAGAAGAACCCAATGAGTTAGTTAATACCTGTTTCACAGTGAGGAACCCGAAAGGCAGAAAGAGGTTAAGTAATTTGCTTCGTTCACACAGTTAGTGAAAGAGGATGGAGCCAGAATTGAGACTGAGACATTTTGCTCCCAGAAATATGCCATTGTGATAAATGTTGCTGACAGTCAGCTTTCCTTGGGGACACACCTGTACCTACTTGAATAAGCAGACACAGTCTGTCACGTGGAATACTAAGCCAGGGCTCAGGAGCTGGGCTCAGTTAACACAGAGGCAGTTGCCGTATCTTTGGTGTGTTAGAAAGAGCATGAGGGTTTCAGGCAACCTGACTGTCACAGACTCACTTTGTGATCCTGAGCAAACTGCCTGACCATTCCGTGTTGCAGTGTTCTTTTCTGTAAAGTGAAAAATAAGCGTGGTACCCTATGCAGGGTTGTCGAGAGGATAAAATGAATATGAAAGCACCTCCACCATGTCATTCTATCAATTCATGCTTGTATTCTCCCCTTCCTTATGTTCTACAGGCCTCACGTTGCTGATTTGTGATGTAGAAATGAGACTAAGGACCTGCTTAACTCGCACGGGCCCCAGACATTGTAAGGATGTAATATTTCAGATACATTGACTTAAAAATATACTTTTCTGAAGCAAAATTATCTACAAATAAGACAAACTGTGTGTATTTTGGGGGGAAAAGTCTATTGTTTTTAAAATAGTTGTGCCCAATCAATCTCTTTAATTCCAGAATATTACTAATATAACTTTTTTTTTTTTTAAAGATTTTATTTTTTCCTTTTTCTCCCCAAAGCCCCCTGGTACATAGTTGTGTATTCTTCGTTGTGGGTTCTTCTAGTTGTGGCATGTGGGACGCTGCCTCAGCGTGGTCTGACGAGCAGTGCCATGTCCGCGCCCAGGATTCGAACCAACGAAACACTGGGCTGCCTGCAGCGGAGCGCGCGAACTTAACCACTCGGCCACGGGGCCAGCCCTACTAATATAACTTTTAAACAGGAGCCATCTACTGTCATGTTTAATATTACGTGCAGTTCATAAATTGATGCAAATACTCAGAACTTGCAGAAATAATTATTATCATTCAAAACCAAGAAATATAGAGCTAATAATATGCATGTTTGTAGTATTTTGACTGAATACAACTTGCTGGAAAGCTCTGCTCATAAACTCCATGTTCTTCCCGAGAAGCTCATTTCACAAACTGTAGAATTATACCTTTATGCATGTCTTTACTCATTCAACAAATATTTATGGAGAGCCTGCTCTGCTGTGTGCCAGGCACGGAGTTCGGCCCAGGGGATACACTGGCGAACTGGAGAGCTGTGAGCCCTGCCCTTGGGGGCAGAGGTCTTGTGGCAGGGGGCAGATAAGTAAACAGCACTGTGGTGCATGCAAAGGGGCCATGGCAGGGAAAGGGCAGTGGGCGTTGGGAGCACACACCAAGGTTTCCAACACAGACATCACAGAGGGGAGTCAGCAAGGCTAGTTGGTGGGAATGACCTTCAAGCTACTCTCTGAAGGATAAGAATTACCAAGTAAAGGGGAAGAGTCAAGGAAACAGCATGTATGAAGGTCAACAGGAAAGCTATATAAGAAACGGAGGGAAGTTTGATCTGGTGTGAGCATAGAGCTTGAGGTGGAGAGTACCAAGAAATGAGGAAAATGAGCTAAAGAAAAAGCAGCTTTTATGGGGTTTTTCTAGCAATACTTGAAAATGTGGGCTTTCTTCTAACGGCAATAGGTTTGAGCCACTACAACATAACTGGTGTAGGAGAGACATTTAGAAACCACTAATGTCCACTTTGATGTCAAATTTCTTAGAGTAGATTATGCTTCCATATCTGCAGAGGCTTCACTAAACTGCCTGGCATCCTTCTATGTTGCCTCTCTTTGTTAGAGTACACGATTGTGGTCAATACAGCCATTTCACAGGTAAAAATGAAAAGCATCCTTATAGGCAAGCATCTGCTTTCCAAAGCAGTCATTGACTGCAGCAAGAGAGGCTGCAACATCTTCAACCTGCCCATACTTCCTCCCACTGTCGTGCATCTTTGGCCATATCTACTGTATACCCGTCTCCCGAGGCAACCCCCCTCTTTGCAAGTGAAGCAGTGGAACTGTTCTGTTCTGGGTGTTCAGTGCTACAGGTTTGAGAGCATCTCTAAAAAGTTTCTCAAGCCAAAATGCAACCCCCAACCTAGCATCAATCACCCCACTTCATAGAAGTACAATATGTGGTGTTTTTCGCATTGCACCGTGAAAAGAAGCCCTGAACTGAATAAATGCTGAATGGAGGCCTTGATTCCTGCTTCATTGTGTCTTTACTTCATGTATACAAAGGACATGGAGCTTGGAAGTCAAAAGACCTGAACTTTAATGCCAGCTCTACTACCTATCATTTCTGTGATTCCAGCAAATAGCTTAGCCAGTGTAGCTGCGTTCCCTTCTCCTGCGAAAGTGGGATCACACTTGTGCTTCGATGGCTTTGAAAAGATATGTGAGAGAACTACAAGGAAAAGCTCCTAACGTAAAACTTAATAAGTGATAAGAACTGCCGTTTGTTAAGTACGTACTATGTCTGGCTACATTGCTTATTTAATCCCCATACACCCCTTTCATAGGTATTACTTTTCACTCTCTACAGGTGAAGAAAATAAGACCTAGAGAGGTTAACTAACTTGCCTAAAGCCACACATCCAAGTGGCAGAGCTGAGATTTGAACCTCGTTCTGGCTTATACTAAAGCCATACTCAACGCTCCAGTGGACATCCTCCTCTTCCTCCCTCTTTTTCACATAGCAACCACAGTTGCACATAGTGCTGCAGGTTATAATTTAAAACACTGAATAAAAAAATATTTTTAATCACAAAAACCTAAATACATACTTATGTATGTATCATGCACATAATTTCATGAGCAACACATTTTTGCAATATAATTAATTCAAGTAATAATTCTGTCCCACCCTGATATTATGTTTGTCCCGTTCCTGATACTATCTTCCGTGTTCTAGAGATGTGCAATCCTGCTTGTGCTTGCTCAAGTGAAACAGACCCAACTGCTCCGTGCCTCTCACTCCCAGAGTGACATGAAGCCTTCCGGCTGCCTTGGCTGAGTCATAGAGTGACGAACATAGAGCCAACAAAGAAAGGGAGCAGTGTCCTTCTAGTAGAGCCACAATGTAAAGGAAGACATTCAAGCCAGTTCCAGCAAGTGTAAATGATTTATTGGGAGAGCCCCACCCCACTAGGCCCAGCAATTTCCCATTTGTCCCTTCCCAATCCTACCCCTCCCACGTCTCCACCCTCCTCCTGCCTGCCCTTCCCAGGCACCTCCCTCTTTTTATGGTGATTGCACCTCTCCAGCTAACAGCTCACACACCACACCCTGTCTACTGTATAGCTCTGGCTCCAGCGGATCCTCTTTGTCCCAACCCTCAATCCCTCAGCTTCTACCTTAATGAAGCCTTTCATTTATGTCCCCTCCCTGACTCCTCCACAGACAGCTCCCACCTAGATTCCTCAGCCTGTCTTCCTGCATTTCCCATTTCATTTAATGGATCCTTTCCAAATTACTTCAAACCACAAGCAAAAGCAGATTAGCTGAGTAAACCTCCTGGAAGACTCTTCTCAAAGACAGATCATCTTATATGAATGGACTGCTAGAGTCCAATGAGTCAAGTCACCTCCTGAGTCATGAGGCATACCTCATATAAATGCTGCATGATGTCCATTTTAGTGTAGAGAGACAATCACTAACTACTGATTAACAACTTAGATGGTGCTTATTTCCTTAGAGTAATCATAATAATACAAAGAATAATAATAAATTCCATTTATTGGTCCAGAACTCACTGCGTGGCAGGTGCATTTCATTCAGTTGCTCATTCAATCCTCATAACCATCCTGTTTAGGTAGGTATTTTTACCCTAGTACACAGACATGTAAATTAAGACGGAAAGAAACTGACACTTGTTTGTTGTCAAAGGGACTGAAGTACTAGAACTAGGTTAAAATACAACCTCTCTAAATGTAAAGTCTGCCCATGCTTCCTGACACCTCCGGCATCTGCTCTTCCCTCCATCTGTCACTGGCACATCCATCCTCTTCATCACAAAGACTAGAAACCTCATAGTCATTGGTGGTCCCTCCTTACTCATCACTCTCCTTAAATAATTCCTTGCTAGAATCTTGTAGATTTTATTTATTTAACAGTTTTTCAGTCTGTCTTTTTTTTCTCCCTTCTCATTGCAACCACCCTAGTTCCAGCTTTCAGTACCTTTCTCCTAAACTATCACAATGCCCTTCTGATTGGTCATACTGTCTCTCTCTCTCTCTCTACAAATACAGTCTTTATACTGCTGCATATGCCTCCTATTTAAAAAGAAAAAATTCATTATCTTTCTACTTCTACTTGGGTAAAGATTCTCATCCCAGCATTAAAAAAAAAACCCCTTTATAAAATGAGGTCCAGTCTATGTGTTGTCATATTTATCTTAAGTGATCATAGAATATCACAAGGGTGGTTTGGGAACAGAGATGAACCACACAAACAGATTTAAGATTGGGACTAAGATGTGTAGAAGGACACTGATTCCAGAAGAGACACTTGGTTCGTAGGAAACCAAGGCAAAGCTTCATGCAAAGAGGTGATAAATATTGAGGGCCAGAAATATTGTGGCAGGAAGAGCATTCACAAGGAACGGATTCATTCAGGAGATACAGGACTGATACAGTTTAATGGCAAATAGGGGTAGTGTTGAAGGAAGTAGGGAAAAGAATGAGTCAAAGATGGTGCAGTTTTGAGTTTAAGTGAATTAGAAGACAAAGAGGAAACAGTAAAGAGGGCATTTGATCTAGAAAGACAGGAATTCTGCTTTGGACATACAACTGTAAGCCAATTTATCCTAACCTTGTGATGATGAACTTTTGGTGCTACTGACATGACCTGGTACACCTAACAAAATGAATTAAGCAAATACAAATTTTTGCCTTAATCATCAAAGAATTGTCTCATCTTTAAAAATCGCATGCTGATTCCAAAGACTAAATCCTAGATTCTGTATGAAAGAGAGAACTGTGTTATGCTTCAGTCAGTCAGAAACTCATCGGTGTTGTCAGGATCCCTTTTTGTAGTTAATTTCTATGATTTCCTTTGGCTTTAAATAGTAGCTAGAAGATTTTCCCCCAAAGCTTATTGGTAACATTAATATGTAATGAAGTGGAAAAGAAAGAATCCCACCTCAGTCTTCTGTCATTAACCTCCTCCACACTTTAAATGAACATTTGCATTAATATATCTAGATTGGCGAACTTAGGTTAGTGACCAAAACTATTTCAAGGCTATTGATCAATGATATTAGGGCAACTCTATTTATGAATAACAAATCCCAAAATGAACACTTGTCGAAGAACAGCTCCCACAGTGCTTAAAATTCCCATCATTTTATTCATTCTTTTTGTATGTAAGTGCAATTATTCAAACAATAGAGGGAGAAGTCAAAGGATTTTTAGAAATGTGAACAAAACTGATCATAATTATAAATTACCATCACCATTCTTTTGGAGAGCAAGGCAATATAAATTGAATAAATAAGCCATATAATTTATGTAAATCATTTAGCAGTGGATGGTCACTTGGAACATACTTAGGTAAAGAAAACATGTCTCCAACATACCGCATAGTTCTTTAGCACACCCACAAGCATTCTTTAGTGAGTGAACAATTTGATGCCTCATAAGATGGTGAGGAGAGACTGACAATGCATATTTGTGAGGAAGAAAAAGATTAATCAGAATGTTAACTAGTTAAGAAGCAAACAATTAGTTTTTAAATTAGTACATGTTATAATGTGCATCATGTTGAATCTGGCTGAGTCACAGAACAAGAGAGAAGCTCATTCAAGTTCTAAGTCAGTGTTCTCTGTGAGGGAGGACTGTTTGAGAAACACTCTCTTGAGATTTCACACTGGAATCACTCAGACCTTTAAAGGAGTCAGAATAAATTTGAATTATATTTATAGTATATTTGCTAAAGATCACCAGCCCTAAACTACTCCAATTCCAAATTCTGTGTACAGAAACACAAACAATTCACCTCTCTTTTTTAAATGTATTTTTTAACTCACAGTAAAATTTACTCTTTGTGGTGTTGAGTTCTAAGCATTTTGACAAATACATTGAGTTATAAATCCACCATCAAAATTATCATAGAAAAGAGTTCCATCACCCCCCCAAATTTCCTCATGTTGCCCCTTCATAGTAAGCTACTCCCCAGACTCCAGCTTGTCAACTACTGATAAGTTCTTCCATCTTGTAGTTCTGCCTTTTTCCAAATGTCATATAATGAAATCCTATGGTATGGAGGGGTTTTTTTGGTTTGCCTTTTTCATTTAGCAAATGCTTCAAGATTCAACCATGTTACTTATGAGTATAAACTCTGTTTCTTTTTATGGCTGAGTAGTATTTCATTGTATGAATGTGCCATAGTTTGTTTATCCAGTCACTCATTGAAAGACATTTGAGGTTTTTATAATTTTTAACAATTATGACTAAAGTTTTATTATAAATATTTACATATAGGTTTTTATGTGAACATGCATTATTTATTTCTCTAGGGTAATTATTCAGAGTGGGTTCCTGGATCATATGGTAAGTATATGCTTAACTTTATAAGAAAGGAAAAAATTTTTTCCAAAGTGGTTATACCATTTTGCATTCTCACTAGCAATAAATAAGAAATACAGTTTGGATCTCTTTGTGTTTTAGTTTGGGTAATGCCTACTGACCTAATGCAATTAGCCTATTGACTAATTATTTCCTCAGTTGTATCAAGTCTTCTAAAGAGGCTTATAATAATATTCTTCATCTCTGTTACTATATTTTTCATTTCTAACATTTCTATTTTATTCCATCTTATAGTTTCCATCTTTCTGCTGAAATTGCTTATCTGTTCTTGTATGTTGTCAATCTTTTCCTTTAGAACCTTTAACATATTAATCACAGTTATTTTAAATTTCTTTTCTGATAGTTCTCTTCTCTCTATCATATCTGAATTTGGTTCCATTGATTGCTTTTCTCTTGGTAGTGTACTACTTTTTCTTGCCTTGTGGTGTGCTCCACAGTTTTTTGTTGAAAGTTGGATATCTTGTGTAGGAATAGAAACTGAGGCAAACAGCTTCTATGTGTGCATGCGCCTTTCATCATACTAGACCCTTATTGTGGGGAATTGTCAATCTAGGAAGGGGTTGAATTGGGTCTGGGTTTTCTTGTTGCTATGGTTACAATCAGTATACCACGCATGGCATTCAAATTCTTCTAGAGATAGCTTGCAGTTAGGGTGGGGACTGATTTGTGGAGTTTTTTCTCAATATCTGCTTTACCTTTAGCTTGAGGTCTCCCCTTTCTGCCATGCCTCAGAAAGGGCATCCCTCTCCACACTCTTGTAACCCTCCCAGCATTATTTCACTGTTATCTGTTGCTTAATGCCTGTTACCTTGGTGGGAGGGAAGCAAGAGGAGGGGTCTATTATTTTGATTAAGCATCAGTCTTACGCAAATGCGATGTCCCTGGATCTTGAGGATGTGGCCTTCTTAGTGCTCCTGCCCCACCTACAAGCTGTAGTTCTGGACTCCACACATATTCCTACTTTGTCCTGCAAGGCTAGAGAGTTTTTTCTGTTCCCTACACACAGATAGAATGGTTTTCCCCAGAGCCAAAAGTACAGCAGTGTGTGTTATTCCTCTGCCTGCAGTTTCAGGCACGTATTCCATAGGAGAGATAAGGAAGAAGGTCTGCACAGGGCTTCCTGCCTTTACTACAGAGACTACTATTCCCCTCCTCCAGGCTTGTACCATCAAATTGCTTTCTCAAGACTCTCATCAATCTTTTTTTTGAGAACCAGATGAGGTTCCTGGAGAAGAGTCTGCAAGAAGGTGTGAATGGCCCTTATATCTATAGCCCCCCGGGGCTCCACACTCTCACCAGGTCACTCTTGGCTTCCACCAATTCCTTTAATTCCTTAGCTGGATTCTTCTTAGTTTGCCTGGTCACATCTGCCCCAGGTAAACAAGTGCTCACATCCCTCTCTTCCCGCAGGCATTTTTCTCTTTTTATCTTTTAGGTTACTTAGTTGCACTATGACCTCAGTCCTCTCATGGGTTCAAAGTAAAGTTAGGAATTTGTAGTTTGTCTGAATTTTTGTGTCACTGTTATAAGGATGAGAGTAATGCCCTTTCCAGTTGTCAACATCCCAAGAGAAAACTGGAAGTCTTCACATCTTTTTTGAGTCGTCACAAGCATTTAGGATTACTGCCCTCACCCTTCAATACGTTAGCCTTAAACAACACATTAGCCTTAAACATCTGCTTTTGTTCACTAACATGTCGACCAAACTTCATTTTTACGGCCAAAAGTTCTTCACAAGTTCGATCCATTTTATCCCTATGGAACCCTGATTACCCTTGTACACATCTGAGTTGCTGGGCTGAAACCACAGCACACTACTGCGGCAGTCAGAAGAACTGGTTTATCTAGTCTCTTACTAACAGTATGACTCTGAGCTTAATTTTAATGTCTTTTGATCGCAGCTTTCTCAAATCAGGAAGTCAGGGCAGATGGCCTTTATAATCTTTTCTTCTGTAATAATTTTTGAAATAATCTGTTATTTTTAATCTTTTTTGTGTTAATAACTCAACTGTCTCATTATGTTTAGTTATTACCATGAAGTTTCGCCAGAGTAACAAGTCTACAGCACAGTATTTAATCCAGCAAATCTGGGAGTGAAACTGCCGAGGTTAAAATCTTACTCCACCACTTTGATATTCTATATACCTTGGGCAAATTACTTTTTCTAAGCCTCAGTTTTCTCATATATAAAGTGAAAATGACAAAATAAAATATTATACAGTTATTTTAAAATAAAGATGTAAATGGTCTAGCACAGAGTCTGTTAGAGCTGAACAGACAATATTTAAAAGTCTTCCCAAACCATGGCTGAAAATCAAACTGGGGCCAGGCATGTGACTTTCTCTCATTGAGGATAGCAGCGGAGGAAGGTTGACTGACATTTGCAAGTGTCCTAGTTGGAGCTTAATATCTGGGACTTTTTAAAAATTCATTCAACATTAAGGAAAACTAAGACTATACCGTGGTACTAGAGTTTTGGGAAAGGGCTAGTCTTATCAAGAAATTTTGTGCTGGCCCTTGTCTTCTTGGATCAGTAATTTCAAGTTGTTGTCCTAAAGAAAATCGGCAAGTACTAAATGACAGTACATATTTTCCTCCTTTTCACGTCGCATTTAAAAAAAAAAATCTTTCCTGAGTAGAACATTTATTTCTGCTTGATGAAGTGTGCTTTATTTTGATTTTAAAGAGAATAATAGAAAGAACTGAGAAAGTTAAAAAGGAATGACGTTGATAAATTTAGGCCAATTCAAAAAGTAGAAGGCACATGGTTGGAGAATAACAACCAAAAGCCAAAAGAATACTTGGTTAATTTATAGTTTTTAATGACATTAGAGAGTCTGCTCTCATTTTGTGGTTGCATCATTCCTTTTGGGGAATCTCTTAAAAATACAGATTCCAGATCCCTACCCTACCAGATATTCTCTCTCATTTAATCAGCTAGGCCCAAGAAGTCTATTTTAACACACTCCCTACGTTACTCTGGTGCATTTTCAGATTTGGAAATTGCTACTAGATCACCGGGGTCATTAACCACGTTTTAAAGACTAATTATAGTGTGGTCTTGAAAATGCCCATAGTCAACCATTACAGAGTTGAGCTTAATATGAGTAAGGCATTCACAGAAGTCAGCACAGGCTCTCCCAAAGGTCAGGATAATGAATGTGGACAAAACTATAAAATGAATCTTAACGTAGCCTCAAGTCCCCTGTGTTGGTGCTGGATGATTCCTGGGCTCTTCCATCTTCACCCACAGTTGAGGGCTCATCGGTCTCCTAATTCCTCCACTTCATCCTGAGAACTTTTAACCTAACACTCCAAGATTAACAACACTTCCCTCAGCTGCAATTCTGATCTTGATCTTAAACTGAGGTTCTGATAATAGCTTCTGCCTTTTCCCTTGTGACCAAGCTCCAGTTTTATGTGCTAATCTCTCTAGAATTGGTGACCCTGTTTTATTCATGCCAATTCCTCTCTTCCCTGGCTAGGAACTGAAGAACTCATACTAACACCAAACCCAGTGGCTGGGTCTTGTTGCCAGAGGGCAGGTTTCACTGATATTGGCAGCCAAATTGCCTGCGTGCTCTCCATACTATCACCTGCTCCTGGATCCCATGACTGAGCTTTCTAGTCCAACAGCTTGATTCAAATCCCAGTGTCCACATTCGCAAACTCATGATTCAAGCTAACTTATTTTCTCTCTGAGCTCCAGGTTCCTCATCTTTAAAATGTTACTAGCAATGATTTCCTCACAGTAATAAAGACTAAATATGATTACATATGAACTGAAATGCTAAGGCTGGTCGCAGCTGCTCAATTGCTGCTAAATCATTCTCTAAAAGGACTCATGTATTGAGACACTGTGCTCCCTTAATTAATACCTACCTCTATTTTCCTCTGGCTCCATTTTCCTCTCCTCAAAACTGCTTTGTTAAAATATGATTTTTACCCTTTAGAGCTATGTTTCTCAGTCTCTTTCACATCATGGCACACATCTAACGTGACCATACTTTAATAGAAAAATAGAGCAAGTAGATAAAATCGCTGATGAACAGACATAATCAGCCCAGAAACTCCAGCCTTCTCAGGTCTAACCTGGAAGTCCTGAGTGTTAAGATAATTTTTATCAACCCATCTGTAACTCATCACTTAATACCAGTTAGGAATTTGCTTCAACAGACATGTTCTGTCACTGACTAGACTTTCTTTCAACACCTACAACTGTGTCTATTTCCTAATACCTACCACACCCAAGCAGATGGCTCTATCTCCAGACTCTGATTGTTCTAGTCAGCCCATCACAGGTAAATGGAGATGATTTGAGAACAGACTCATTAGATAAGACATCAGTTCACTACCAGTCACTCAACTATATGCATCACAGATAAAGAGAATTTTTTAAAACTTAGCCTTAGAAAAGAAAAATGACAGTCAATATTACTTGTAGGTTAATACCCTACAAGAATGAGCAAATACAGGCAAAGAGGTTTAAACAATTGTGTGTTTAGAGTATCTTTTAGAGAATGTGTACACATCAGGATGGGTAACATTAAGCTGTGATAACAAACAATCCAAAAATAGTGATTTAAAATAACAGGATTTATTTCTTGTTTATGCTACACATTCATTACAGATAAACTGGGACTCTATTCTGTGTCTGTCCTTCTCTAAGACCAAGGCTAACAGAGGAGCCCCCAACTGTATTGTAGGTCAGTGATTAAAGCAGAAAAAAACCCAACATGGCAAATCAAATGATGATTCTTAAGCTTCCATCTGGAAGTGCTACACATCGCTTTCATTGGCCAGATAATGAAGAGAAGTCATATGGGGCATGCAGCTGTATATCACTTCTGTGATGTCTTCCTTCTGCACCTCCTACAAGATCCCCTCATGATCTGTATACCTACCTATTTTTCCTCTATTTTTAAATTGATTTATTGGTGTATAATTTACATCCCATAACACTTGCCCATTGTAAATATAGAGTTCAACAATTCTTTTAGAAAATTTATAGGGTTGTGCAATCATCACCCAATCCAATTTTAAAACATTTCCATCACTCTGAAAACTTCCCTCGTGCTCATTTGCAGTCAATCCCCACTCCAACTCCAGGCCTAGGCAGCCACTGCTCCTCTTTCTGTCCCTATACATATTCATTTTCTGGATGTTTGATATAAATGGAATTATACAATATATTGTCTGTGTCTGGCTTCTTTCAGTTGACATAATGTTAAAGTTCATCTATGTTGTAGTGTGTTTCAGAAGTTTATTCCTTTTCATTGCTGAATAGTATTCAATTGTGTAGATATACCACATCTTGTTTAGTCATTGGTCAATTGATGGATAATTGGATTGCTTCCAGTTTTTTTGCTCTTACAAAAAATTCCCCAATGGACATTTGCAACTTTTCAACTCTGGAATTTCCACTTACTTCTTTCTATTAGATTATTTTTCTCTATTAATAGTCCCTATTTTTGAGCCATTGTCAACATATTTTCCTTTAGTTCTTAAATGTATGTATACTAATTCCATGAATTCTTTTTTTTCCAGTAATTTTATTGAGATCATAATGGTTTATTACATCGTGTCATTTCGGGTGTGCATTATTATTTATCAGTTTCTGAATAGACTTCATTGTGCTCACCACCAGCAGTCTAATTTTTGTCCATCACCACACATATATGCCCCTTTACCCCTTTCACCCACCCCCCAATGCTCTTCCCCTCTAGTAACCACTAATCTGTTCTCTTTATCCATGTATTTGTTATCTTCCATGTATGAGTGAAATCATGCAGTATTTGTCTTTCTCTGTCTGGCTTATTTTGCTTAACATCATACCCTCAAGGTCCATCAATATTGTTGCAACTGGGATGATTTTGTCTTTTTTATGGCTGAGTAGTATTCCATTGCATATTTATATATACCACATATTTTTTATCCATTCATCCCTAGAAGGGAACTTGGGTTGCTTCCACATCTTGGCTATTGTGAATAATGCTGTAATGAACATAGGGATGTCTATACCTCTTTAGGTGATTGATTTCAAGTTCTTTGGATAAATACCCAGTAGTGGGATAGCTGGGTCATATGGTATTTCTATTTTTAATTTTTTGAGAAATCTACATACTGTTTTCCATAATGGCTGTGCCAGTTTGCATTCCCATCAGCAGTGTATGACATTCCCTTTTCTCCACATCCTCTCCAATGTTTGTTGTTTTTTGGCTTGGTAATTATAGACATTCTGACTGGTGTAAGGTGGTGTATCATGGTAGTTTTGATTTGCATTTCGCTAATAATTAGTGATGTTTAACATCGTTTCATGTGTCTGTAGGCTACCTGTATATCTTCTTTGGAAAAATGTCTGTTCATATCCTCTGCCCATTTTTTGATCAGGCTGTTTGTTTTTTGGTTGTTGAGTTGTAAGAGTTCTTTATATATTTTGGAGATCAACTCCTTGTCGGATATATGATTTGCAAATATTTTCTCCCAGTTGGTGGGTTGTCTTTTCCTTTTGTTCATGGTTTCTTCTGCTTTGTAGAAGATTTTTAGTCTGATGTAATCCCATTTGTTAACTTTTTCTTTTGTTTCTCTTGCCTGAGTAGACATGATATTTAAAAAGATGCTGCTAAAACCAATGTCAAATAGTGTACCGCCTATATTTTCTTCTAGGAGTTTTATGGTTTCAGGTCTTACATTCAAGTCATTAAGCCATTTTGAGTTAATTTTTGTGTATGGTGCAAGATAATGATCTATTTTCATTCTTTTACATGTGGCTCTCCTGTTTTCCCAGCACCATTTATTGAAGAGATTTTCCTTTCTTAATTGTATGTTCTAGGCTCCTTTGTCAAAGATTAACTGTGCATGGATGTGTGGCTTTATTTCTGGCCTTTCAGTTCTGTTCTACTGATCTATATGTCTGTTTTTGTGCCAGTACCATGCTGTTTTGATTACTATAGCTTTGTAGTATACATATATTTTTTTCTTTCTCCTTTTTCTCCCCAAATCCCCCCAGTACATAGTTGTATATTTTAGTTGTGGGTCCTTCTAGTTGTGGCATGTGGGATACCACCTCAGCGTGGCCTGATGAGTGGTGCCATGTCTGCACCCAGGATCCGAACGAGCAAAACCCTATGCTGCCACAGGGGAGCGTGCAAACTTAACCACTGGGCACAGGGCCAGCCCCTGTAGTATATTTTGAAGTCAGGGATTGTGATGCCTCCAGCTTTGTTCCTTTTTCTCAGGATTTCTTTGGCTATTTGGGGTCTTTTGTTGTTCCATATAAAATTCAGAATTCTTTGTTTTATTTCTGTGAAAAGTAACATTGAGATTCTGATTGGGATTGCATTGAATCTGTAGATTGCTCTAGGTAGTATGGACATTTAACTATGTTTATTCTTCTGACCCATGAGCATAGAATATCTTTCCATTTCATTATGCCTTCCTTTTTTCTTCTTCTTCTTCTTCTTCTCCCCAAAGCCCCCCTACCCCAGTACATAGCTGTATATCATAGTTGTAGTTCCTTCTAGTTGTGGATATCTTCTTCAATTTCTCTCAACAATAGCTTTAGTTTTCAGTGTACAGGTCATTCACCTCTTTCATTAAGCTTATTCCTAGATATTTTATTCTTTTTGTTGCAATTGTAAATGGAGTTGTATTCCTGGTTTCTCTTTCTGCTAGTTCGTTGTTAGTGTATAGAAACGCAACTGATTCTTTCAAGTTGATTTTGTACCCTGCAGCTTTGCTGTAGTTGTTGATTATTTCTAATAGTTTTCTGATGGATTCTTTAGGGTTTTCTATATATAGAATCCTGTCATTTGCAAACACTGAGAGTTTCACTTCTTTCTTTCCAATTTGGATTCCTTTTCTTTCTTTTTCTTGCCTAGTTGCTCTGGCCAAAACCTCCAGTACTATGTTGAATAGGAGTGGCTAGAGTGGGCACCCTTGTCCTGTTCCTGTGTTAGAGGGATGGCTTTCAGTTTTTCACCTTTAAGTATGATGTTGGCTGTAGGTGTGTCATATATGGCCTTTATTATGTTGAGGTACTTTCCTTCTACACCCATTTTATTGAGAGTTTTTATCATAAATGGATGTTGGATCTTTTCAAATGCTTTCTCTGCATCTATTGAGATGGTCATGTGGTTTTTATTCCTCATTTTGTTAATGTGATGTATCACATTGATTGATTTGCGGATGTTGAACCATCCTTGTGTCCCTGGTATAAATCCCACTTGATCATGGTGTATGATCCTTTTGATGTATTGCTGTATTTGGTTTGCCAATATTTTGTTGAGGATTTTTGCATCTATGTTCACCAGTGATATTGGCCTGTAATTTTCTTTCTCCGTGTCGTCCTTGTCTGGCTTTGGTATCAGGGTGATGTTGGCCTTGTAGAATGTGTTAGGAATATTTCCATCTTCCTCAATTTTTTGGAATAGTTTGAGAAGAACAGATAATAAATCTTCTCTGAATGTTTGGTAGAATTCTCCAGAGAAGCCATCTGGTCCTGGACTTTTGTTTTTTGGGAGGTTTTTGATTACTGTTTCAATCTCTTTATTTATGATTGGTCTATTCAGATTCCCTATTTCTTCTTGATACAGTTTGGGAGGTTGTATGAGTCTAAGAATTTACGATTTCTTCTAGGTTATCCAATTTGTGGGCGTATAGTTTTTCATAGTATTCTCTTATAATCCCTTGTATTTCTGCAGTATCAGTTGTAATTTCTCCTCTTTCATTTCTAATTTATCTATTTGAGCCTTCTCTCTTTTTTTCTTGGTGAGTCTGGCTAAGAGTTTGTCAATTTTGCTTATCTTCTCAAAGAACCAACTCTTAGTTTCATTAATCCCTTCCACTGTTTCTTTAGTCTCTATGTCATTTATTTCTGCTCTGATTTTTATTATTTCCCTCCTTCTGCTGACTTTGGGCTTTGTTTGCTCTTCTTTTTCTAGTTCTGTTAGGTTCAGTTTAAGATTACTTACTTGAGACTTCTCTTGTTTGTTGAGGTGGCCCTATATTGTTATGAACTTCCCTCTTGTGACCACTTTTGCTGCATCCCATAAGAGTTGTTATGTTGTATTTTCATGTGTCTATTTTTTAATTTCTCCTTTGATTTCTTCATTGGTCCAATGGTTGTTCAGTAGCATGTTGTTTAATCTTCACATATTTCTCACTTTCCCAGTTTGTTTCTTGTAGTTGATTTCTAGTTTCATAGCATTGTGTTTGGAAAAGATGGTTGAGATGATTTCAATCTTCTTAAATATACTGAGGCTTGCCTTGTTCCCCAACATATGGTCTATCTTTGAGAACAATCCATGTGCACTTGAGGAGAATGGTATTCTGCTGTTTTTGGATGGAATGATCTCTATATATCTATTAAGTCCATCTGATCAAGTGTTTCATTTAAATCTACTATTTCCTTGCTGACTTTTTGTCTGGATGATCTGTCCATTGATGTAAGTGGGGTGTTGAGCTCCCCTACTATTATTGTATTGCTGTTAACTTCTCCCTTTAGGTTTGTTAATAATTGATTTATGTAGTTTGGTGTCCCTGTGTTAGGTGCATATATATTAATAAGTGTTATGTCCTCTGGTGATGTGTCCCTTTTATCATCATATACTGCCCCCTTTGTCTCTCATTGTCTTTTTTAACTTGAAGTCTGCTATGTCTGATATAAGTATGGCAACACTTGCTTTCTTTTGTTTGCTGTTAGCTTGGAGTATTTTCTTCCATCCCTTCGCTCTAAGCCTATGTTTGTCTTTAGAGCTGAGATGGTTTCCTGGAGGCAGCATATTGTTGGGTCTTGTTTTTTAATCCATCCAGCTACTCTGTGTCTTTAGATTGGAGAATTCAATACATTTACATTTAGAGTGATTATTGACATATGAGGGCTTAATATTGCCATTTTAGCTCTTGTTTTCTGGTTGTTCTATTTTTATTGTTTCTCTTCCTTTGTATTTCTTTCTGCCATTTCATTTTGGTGGTTTTCTGAGGAGGTTGTCTCAGTTTTCTCTCTTTTTGTGAATTGTGGTTCTGCTCTGATTTTTTGTGTAGTGGTTACCATGAGATTTGTATAAAAGAAAAATATGGAATGCTTCACAAATTTATGTGTCATCCTTGAGCAGGGACCATGCTAATCTTCTCTGTATTGTTCCAATTGTAGTATACGTGCTGCCGAAGTGAGCACCCTTGAATTCTTCAAATACATTCATAACATCTAATTTGAAGTTTTTGCTAAATCCAACCTATGGGCCCACTCAGGAGACAATTTCTACTGACTGATTTTTAGCTGAGCATGCTTCAAACTTTCCTGGGTTTTGGGGTTGTTTTGTCTTGTTTTGTTTCGTTTGCATGTTTTGTAAATTTTTGTAGTAAACTAGGCATTTTAGATAATATATTCTAGCAACTCTGGATTATGATTTTCTTTTTTTCTCAAAGTTTTTTGCTCTTGTTGTTTTTTCTTAAGTAATCTACCTCGATTTAATCTGAGGGATTTGTCACCCCTGTGATGTGAGGCTGCTGATGTGTCTGCTCAGCTTTTTAATTAATATTTGCATTTTTGAACTGAGCTTTCTAGGAGTGACCCCTGGGTATGCATAACTCAATGGTCAGTTAATGATTGAACAAAAGTTGTGCTCAAACACCTAGTTCCCATAAGGCTTCTCCCCTCTGCTCTTGAATCTGTGTTTGGTTTGAAGAGCACATTCAAAGTCTGGGCAGTTTTCAAGTCAGTCTAGCTGTTACTTTCTGTTGGCCCTTCTCAGGTCACCACCACAAATGCACACAGGCCCCCAGACAGTCAGGGATATGTGGAATGATTCCCAAGTCCCTCAACCACTATCTCCCTGCTAAATATCTTCCTAGTCTTATGGTGTGCTACTTGCTCCAGCCAGGACTGCAACTTCAGGCTAGGATTGTTGCAGGGTTTTCCCTTTTGCTGCTGGTTGAGATTTTTCCAGTCTCCACTCCAAGTAAAGTCAGCCGTCTCTAGCAGGGCAGGTGCTGGTTTTCACAGCCAGCCAGTTCCAGAAGAACTACTGTGTCATCTGAATTGGGATGGGGCAGGTAGACAGCCCCAGGCAAGAATGCCACAGACTCCCACTGTATTACCCAAAGTTTAGCAGTTTTTCTCTGAATCTGTGTCTCTCACTTTGTTGTTCACATTTGGTAGATTTCCAGAGACCTGAAATGATTTTTTTTCACACTTTTGTCAGTTTTATAGTTGTTTTCGGGGAGTGGATTTGTCAGTCTCCTCAATCCTGTATAGCTGAAAGTCCTGCCTACGTTCCTTTTATCATGTGATCAGTTCAAGCTTCCACAACACTAAGATGCAAATATATATAACCAAACCATTCAAGGTACTCAGCAGAATAAAGGACTCTTCATTTAACAGCATCAAACCTTCATATAAGGCAGGTGGGGATTATAAATAGTATTATTTTTTCTTTTCTAACAACAATACCCTATAAGAATTTTCGATATGAACTTGGCTGTGTGAGTCATACTTTTTTCTTTTTTCTCTTTACAAATAATAAAAGAGCAACAGGGCAAGCAACAGCCCAGATGAACAGAAGCATTTAATATAGTCTCTCACTGTCTCATTCTGAAAACACTTTCCTCACTGAACTTCCAGAATACTTCCTCTTCCATTACTTCAAGAGTTAGTCTTTCTCTCCTCCTGGCCTCTCAATTTTGTGTACACTAAGTGTGTGACTCTCTCCTATTCATTATCTATACACAGATATATTTGGTGGTCTCATTCAGGCTCTCAGGTTTAGATATCATCCTTACGCTAATGAGGCCCAGATATGCAACCACCTACTTGTTATTTCTACTTGGATATCTAGTAGATAAAACTGAACATATCTAAAACAAAACTCTTGGTTTCTTACCACATCCCAAACCTGCTCCTCCCACAATCTTTCCATCCATCCAATTTTTTGGTCCAAACACTAGGAATCACCTGAGTTGACTCCGCTTCCTTTTGCTCCACATCTAATCCACCAGCATGTCTTATGGGGGTCATAATTCAAGATATATCCAGAATATGAACTTATTGTCCTCCCTCACTGCCACTATCCTTAACTAAGCCACCTTTGTCACTTACCTGGGCTCTTATAATATCGTCTGAGATGTTCTCCCTGCTCAAATATGGTCAGCTCTCTTTTAAGATATGTAAATTAAATCGTATCATTACTCAGCCCAGTCATTTCTTGCAGAATAAACTCCAAGCTCTGTACCACGGATTGGTCTGGCCCATGCCTACCTCTCTGACCTGTTCCACTCCAGTCACGCTGATCTTATGTATCGTTCACAGACACACATTGTTCCCACCTCAGGGTCTTTGCCCTCACACTTTCCTCTACTTAGAGGAAAGTAAGTACTCTATTCCCTCAGTTTTTACAGGATCACTCCCTCACTTTATTTCTGCTTATCTATAATGTCAATTCTACTGAGAAAATGTTCTTGAATGTTTTTGACCACCTTATTTAGAATATTGCCTTCCCAACACACTCTATTAACCTACTCTATTTTTATTTAAAGTACTTTTTACTACTTAAGTTTACATTATATATTGATTTGTGATTTTATTATTGTCTGTCTCCTTAATGTAATACAAGCTCAACAGGGCAGGAATTTTTCTCTATCTTATTTGCCATTCTATCTCTAATGTCTGATACTTAATATATATGGATAATTCAAAAATGTAAAGAGAAGAATAAATTGCATATATTAGAGTCATGTTGAAGGAATTATGCACCTAAATGTCACCATATTTCTTTAAAGTAAATAAGTATTTTTCTATTTCTATTTATAATATAAAATAGTAATGTTCTATTTATAATGTATATTGTAAAATTTATTAATTTTAAAATTACAAAATATGACATGCTACTTGTAAAAAAATCTAACAATGAATAAATAGAAAGCTAAGTGATGCTCACTCCTGAAATTTGACACATACTTCATGGATGCACCGCACCAGTTTATGCATATATACACACATTTTTGTTGTTGGTACTGTCAAGTGATTTCTGACTCCTAGCGACCATTTGGACAGCAAAGTGGAAGCCTGCCTGGTCTTTTTGTGCCCTCTTGTCACCTTCTGGTGCTATATTAGACGGTGTTCCACTGCTATTCACAGGGTTTTCATGGCCAATTTTTTCAGAAGTGGATGGCCAGTCTGTCTTAATCTAGAAGCTCTGCAGAAACCTATTCACCATGGGTGCCCCTGCTGGTATTTTCTGATATTTACACATATACATATACGTATACATATATATATATATATATATATATATACTCATCTATATATTCCACATATGTATACATATTAAGGTTATGTAGCATATATTCTTCCATTGCTTTCTCCATGCACATATAAACATATATACAGATACATAGAACTTTTTGTCAGTGTTGTGTCTTTTTACAAAATTAGCGTCATACTGTGTACAATCTGCATCATCTTTTTTGTCATATAATAACACATCGTGCACAAGCATCCAACGCAAATATATTTAATACAATCTTCCTTAATATCTGTATAACCATTTCTTTTTGATGGATATTCAGATTGTTACTAGCTTTTTGTGATTGAAAATAATATTGCGAAGGGCTGGCCCCATGGCCAAGTGGCTAAAGTTCCACATGCTCTGCTTTGGGGGCCAGGGTTTGCGGGTTTGGATCCTGGGCATGGACCTACTCCACTCATCAGCCATGCTGTGGAGGCATCCCACAAACAAAGTGGAGGAAGATTGGCACAGAGCTTAGCTCAGGGCTAATCTTCCTCAAGCCAAAAAAAAAACAAGCAGAAGATTGGCAATGATGTTAGCTCAGGGTGAATCCTCCTCACCAAAAAAAACCATAATAATAATAATATTGTGATATATAATTGTACTAATATCTTTACATATTGGTGCTTTTATTTCTATAAAATGGATTCTCATAGCATCACCATCAATGTTCTCTTCTCTTCTCTTAGGCACATAGAAGCATTGCCTTTCCTGGATCTTTTCAGGTTAGGTATAGCCACATGGCATGCTTTAGCCTATGAAATGTGAGCAGAGGTGATGGATGTCCCTTCTGAGAGCTGTTTTAAGGTCAATGCAGGATTGCCACATCCTGTCCCCCCTTCAGAGTGATTGTGGAAGCCCCTGTGGAGATGGGTCCTCTCTCAGCCTGGTCCTTAAGCGACTACAATCAGCAATCTCTTATAGTCGGCCTGTACTGCTATTAGCACAAATAAACCTCTATTGCCTTAAGCTTCTGCAATTTGTTTGTATATTCAATACAACTCAGGCTTTCCTAACAGATTCACATTCAGGAAGTTACATTCCTGTGTCAAAGGATGGTGTATTTAAGAAATTTTAATAGATACTGCCAAGATACTTTCCAAAGAGAAGGTAGTATTCCATAAATGCATCCTTTTTTTAGTTGCAAGACACGAAGTTACTATTCTTTAAAATTTTTACCCATCTGATAGACGAAAATGACATCTCATTGCTTTAATTTTTGTTTCCTTAACTAGTATGGAGGTTGAGATATTTTCCAAATATTTATTGGTAATTTGCATTTCTTCTTTGATGAACTGTCTCTTCATTTTATTTATCCATTATATTGAGTTATTTTTCCTTTTTAAAAATTTATTGTGAGTGAGCTCTCTTTATTAATTCTGTTCATACTTCATGCACATTGCGAATATTTCATTAGGTCTACTATTTGCGTTTTGATTTTGTTTTATAGATAAGTACCTTTTCCAACAGCTTAAAATTCTATTTTGATTTTCCTTTAGATTCAGATGGATTTTTATAGAGACTTTTTTAATGGGAAGTAATTAAGTTCTGTGAGTTTTTAATCTTGTTTGTTTTACTTTGTAGTTATTGGATTGTGATTATATAATGTGGGTGAGAATTTTTTAAACATTTTATGCATAGCCAAGCGCATGACTGGTTTTTCTAAATGTTCCACGGATGTGAGAATTGAATGCACATTCTCGGTTTGTAAGTTATTGGACTATTAAAACATGTTTGTTCTTCAACTAGTCAGATCTTCTATCTTTCATTATTTTTTGTTTACTTGTTCTGAAGTATATGAAAATTTCATTTAGTAAAACTCCTGCCATAGTTCTGATTTTATCATAATCTCCTAAAGTCTGCAAATTCTAGCCTCTTAGTTATTTGTTATATATGTCTTCATAAATTTTTCATGGGTTGTATCTTTTTCCATCATATTTAATGCTTTGAATTTTGAATTCTCCTTTGCCTATTACTAATATTGCCATTCTGCCTCTTGGTTTGTATTTGCCTGGTGTATTTTTAATGTGTCTACCTTTCTTTGTCACCTTTTTAATGCACATTTCTTATGAGCAAGAAACAATTAGATTTTGTTGTTTAATTAATACGCGATTATTTCCGCTTTTTTGCTAGTTGAATCCAGTACTTTCACATTTAGTGAAATAACTGATATACTTGATCTTATTTGCTCAGCCAATGTGATGTTATTACTTATTATATTTTCTGTTGTTTCCTTTTTGTCTTTTTACTTTTGCTGCTTTTCCTTGAATATTCATTTATGTTAGTTAGGGTAAAGGCTAAGCTACTAAAGAGACCTGGAAAACTACAGTAGCTTAAAGACAGAAATTTCTCTCTGTATCACCTAAGAGTCCTGTGAAGAGTGGTCCTAGTTCATCGGAGCATCTCTGCTCTATATGGTTTTTGAGAAAACTGGGCTTCTTCCCTCTTGTTTTTCTGCAGCTCTCTAGTGCACTCTCTCCTCCACATGGTTGAAACCGGGTCATGGGCACATCTATATTCCAACTCAAAGGAGCAGGAAAAAGAGACAGGAAATCAGAGCAATTACTTATCTTTAAACAAATGGGGCAGGAATTGTCCCTAGCCATTTTACACATGGCACTGGCAAGAATGCAGTCACATTACATTATATCTGTAAGGACTCTGGGAAATGTAGTCTTGACCAGGGAAGCCATATGCTCAGCTGCCACTGTATTGCTACAGAAGAAAGGAGAATGGAATCTGGTGGACAGTTAGCAGTCTCTGACACAATACTTGGCTCTAGCCACTCAACTATTTAGATGTAAATTTCTTTCCCCAAACAGAACATACTTATCCCCTTTCCGAGGGAAATAATCCAAAGTCCAATTCAGTTATTTCACCCAGCTCAAAGTTCAGGATCTCTGGTTGAAGTACAGTCCTCTTCATCGAGTCAATATGTTGTCTCCCTCCCACACCTGCATCCCCTAAATAAACAGTAGTGGAGCAGGAACAGGGCAGCTGCAATGGAATCGCCAATTTGGAACAGGAAAGTATGAGAAACATACTGGAGAGCATGATCTAGAGCAATTTTCACTCTGCTGGGCCAGAGTTGTTCATCTGTCTGTGCTGACAGTGGAGTAAATCCTTGGTTGGTCCATCTGGCTGTCCCTGACTCTGCTCTCTGAGAGGAACTCCTTTGTCCACAGTCCTCACTGGCCTCCGGTGTTGCCTGCTGTGAGCTGTTTCATAGCTCTAATATACCAGATGAACTCTTAAGTGAATGTTGGAGAGTATGCATTCCTTGAGGACTGCTTCAGGCCTCACAATTTTGCTTTTGCAGGGTACGTTGATGGCTAATTTAGTAACATGATTCTTTAAAAACATAGTCATCTGCAGGTTTATTTGCTTATAGTCTATCGCACATTCCAGTACCACACCCCCAGTTTTTTGTTTTTGTTCTTTTAGTCCTAAGCATATCTGTTTTCTGACTTCTGTGCTGTAACCATCATTCTCACTTTGTCTTTTGGAAATTTTCAATTATTTCACCTTGAAGTACAAGCTCAATGGGAAATTTGTCTCGCAAATCATCACATGTAATGTTTTTACCAAGTGTTTACAACATATGAATAAGAGCAATCATCTTCCCAGTCTACTATATTTTTGTCCTTGCTGTATGTTACCCAATCTTTAAGCCAAAATCAGATCTTTTCTGTTTTTGTGATGGCTGCACCCCACTTCCAGTACTAATTTCTCTAATGTTATGACCAAGACCAAGCTATAGCAACAAAGAGATCTCAAAATACAGTGGCTTTACTACAATAAACACTTATTTCTCTCATACATAACGGTCCCCAGATGAGCAATTCAGGTTTCCAGGGTGACTCTGCTCCACATAGCTACCCAGGTATCCAGGTTCCTTCCATTTTGTTTTGTCACATCTCAGGCTTTATTCTTAACTTTATGGCCAAAGCTGCCACGTGAACATGTTTGTATTCAGTTTACAAGAATAGGAAAATCAAGGTAGGCAATTTTTCTTTAAATTATAGACGAAATTTAACATATTACTTCCACTCACAATCTACTGGCAATAACTTAGTCACATGACCACAAGTAGGCAGTCTCTAATTTCATGCAGGCATGCCCCTCTTAAGCTCCAGAAGTAGAGAATGTTCATTCTTTTTCTTTTCCTGCTTTTTAACTGGAAAGTCTATGGTACTTTTCTGTTATCCTCTATGGTTACCTTTCTATGTTTAAATAAATAAATATTTCTCTACTGTTAATTTAAATTAGATAATTCTTATACTCCCCTCAATAATTTATCCATTCATCTCTAACACCACAAAAGAAATCTTTAGAATGCTTTTGTTTCCCCCACTTTCTTTCCTAATTCACTCCACCCACAGTCTGGTGTTTTCCTAAACTAGTTATAAAAAAATAGTTCCAAGCTATTACTTAATTTTCCCCTTGCACAGTGTTTCTTCTAGCTAAAAAAACCTAATGTGAGGCCAAGAATTGTATTGGTCCTAGTTCCTGGCATCCAATATACATGCAATACATTTTTGTTGATTAAATAAATAAATCCTTCTTTTTCCTACTGATTTATCATGTCACATAAATTATATATATATTTATTTAATTCTATTACTGGGAGTGAGACATAACACAGTGAATATACACAGCATTTAATTAATGTCCTTTAAAAACTTTAAAAAATAATATATATCAGATAATTAGTAATATTTTACTAGTATATGGCCAGGTGTTTTTTTCTATCATTAATTTTGAGTGACACTGTATGACATTCTAAAATATCTATAACAAAAAATAACAAATGTTGGTGAAGACGTGGAGGGAGGAAAAGGAAACCTTGTGCACTGTTGGTGAAGATGTAAATTGGTGCAGCCACTATGGAAAACAGTATGTAGGCTCATCAAAAAAATTAAAATTAGAACTTCAATATGATCTGGCAATTTTAGTTCTGGGAATTTATCAAAAGAAAGTAAAAATATTAATTCAGAAAGATATATGCACCTCTATGTTCATTGCAGCATTATTTACAATAGCCAAGACGTGGAAAACAACCTAAATGTCCATTGATGGATAAATGGATAAAGAAAATGTAGAGTCTGTGTGTGTGTGTGTGTGTGTGTGTGTGTATATACACACATACAATATACATATGTATGTATACAATACATACATGTGTGTGTATATATATTGTATACATACATATATATATACAGACACACACACACACACGATGGAACATTATTCAGCCATAAAAAATGATAAAATCTCACCAGTTGTGACACTATGGACGGAACTTGAGGGCATTATGCTAAGTGAAAAGTCAGACAGAGAAAGATAAATACCATATGATCTAACTTATATGTGGAATCTAAAAAAAAAAAAAATTTAAAAGCCTACCAAAAACTAAGCTCATGGATATAATATAGAGAACAGATTGGTGGTTGCCTGAGGCAGGGGGTAGGGGGTGGGTGAAATGGATGAACGGGGTCAAAAGGTACAAACTTCCAGTTATAAAATGAATAAGTCATGGGAATGTAATGTACAGTATGGTGACTATAGTTAATAACACCATATTGCATATTTGAAAGTAGCTAGGAGAGTAGATCTTGAAAGTTCTCATCACAAGGAAAAAAATTTGTAACTATGTATGGTGATGGTTGTTACCTGGATTTATTGTGGTGATCATTTTGCAATATATACAAATATCAAATCACTACATTATATATCTGAAACTAATGATAATGCTATGCCAATTATACCCCAATTTTTTTAAAAAGTCTGTAAATTGTTTTCTTCTATTGCTTCTTTGATTATTGCTTTATTGTGATAACTTTTTAATTTATGATTAGTGATCACAATAATCTCACGAGGCAGATAGTGTTGCACTTGAAGAATAGAAATAAAGGTATCTTATATGTCAAATACTTAGTCAAGTCAACAGTGAGTGGCCAGCTTCCTTCTAACTCTGCTGCATCTTAGCGGTTTCTTTGCTTTGTTTACAATAGGAACTACCTATTGGTCTACTTGACCAGTTACCACATGTGAAGAATTTTTGATCATTTTATATGCATGAAGAATCCTCTTTCTAAGAATTTCCTGGAACAAGACAAACAAATGTTACAATATCTCCTTTCTGGCCAAAGTGAAACTTGAAGATGTAGAAAAAGTAATGATAACAAAGAGGTATGGAAAAGATATTCTAACTCAAGTCTCTTTACCAAGATCTACAGTTTGATTGTGAGACAAAACTACCTCCAAGAGTTAACTCATTTGCCTAACATTACAAAATACTGTGCTGTGTAGAGCTTGTGAGATTTAAAATACTCTTGCAGTATAGTCCATAATAAATAACAATGCATTGCTTAAAATATTATATCCCTTTGTGATCATTGTGAAATTATTTCCCACTTCATTTTGGTTGTTTTTGTTTTTATTTTTTACATTTTTGATTGAATAATGATCCCATGCTCCCATGCTGTAACACCTACGTATGACTCATGGGCATGAATGTATAGTAAAAAATAGCAGAAGAGTCATCCAGGTGGCCTCCTGTTTCAACTAAATAGGATTAACAATGTTTTGTTTAAACAAGTCTTCTTTTCAGTAGTGAAAGATGGCCCTCTCTGTTCAGTGAGTCATATATAGCCAAAGACACCCCAGAATGGTGCAGTGAATATGTGGGAATAATACAGGCTTTATTTTACTTCTCTGAGAAAGGAAAAAGCAACCTACCTTGGTTAGCTAAATAAGTTTTGTATTAGGTGAGACATTTAATTGCCAAATGAACACTAAGTTCTTCAAAGTACATTTAGTGGTTTACTTTTTGACTACATATACAGCCTTATTCTGGTGAGCCTAATTTGACAGAATGTCAAATTTAGAGTGAGTCACAGATTACAGTTTTATGAAATGTCAGATTATAAGTAAAGCTGTTTTGAAAGTCAGGGAAAATAATACATTTTTTCTAAAGAATTAAGCCTACTTCTATCTAAATAGATTCAATTTAAAAAGCTTCCCCCCAAAAACAAACAAGCAAAAGACTTTCCCTATATTATTATTTAATTTTTTTCTATCACAATCGTTACTTAACAAGAATTGATAAGATCAATAAGGAAGCTATTGAATGGAGGTCATGAAATCAATGGACTTAAAGCTCATGCACTTTATGCACTGAAAATCTCTTTGGATCCTCTGTCAGAAACTGTTCACTTTTACTTTGCATGCTTTTAAATAAGCTTTATTAATTTGATTTCAAATTCAGTGATGACTAGAAATAGCCAAGTAGGAGAGAGATTTAAGTACCTATAAATAGAACAATGATTGCTCATAATGTTGATCTTGAATTATTAACAAAAGGGGAAATAATGTTAAGAAGAAAGGGAGAGTGCAATGTACCTTTTTCAAGATTTTCAGATAATATTTTTAATTTGAATTTCTGATTTCCATATGAAAATTGAACCTTACTAAAACCTGCTCCTTTTATATACTATATCCTTGTATGTTAAACAGTTCTCTTTTGCAAATAATCAAATTGTCAAAATTATACAAATGAAAAACAGAACATAAACTGTTTTCCCACTGTATTCATGCAATGAATTAAAAAACTGAAACCTACAATATTAGTCTGTGGACCTAAGGTTGTACAATTAAACTATCACCATATTGAATAGAAATAAGTGTGCAACTAGTAAAGTGTTTCACAATGGTTGTTAGAAGTATATTATTGAAACCAATCATAGTTATTCTATTTTACTGTTGTTTTCACAAGGTGTTGTTAGCCAATTTATCCCCATTCCTCTAGGAAAAAAACCCACTGGAGACTGAAAGAGAAAACCAAGGGCCCCTGCAAACTGCCTGCCCCAAACACCATAATTCCTTAGGCTAAATTATAAGAGCAAAGTGGGGAGAATGAGAAAAAGCCCACACAGACAAAATAGACTTTAAACCAAAAATAGTAACAAAAGACAAAGAAGGTCAATGTACTATAATAAAGGGGTTAATTCATTAAGAAGATATAACAATAGTAAATATATACACACCCAACATTGGAGCACCTAAAATATATTAAGCAAGTCCTAACAGATGTGAAGGGAGAAGCAGACAACAATACAATAATAGCAGAGGACCTCAATACCCTAGTTTCAGCAATGGATAGATTGTCCAGACAGAAAATCAACAAAGCAACATTGGAATTAAACTGTATATTAGACCAAATGGACCTAACAGACATTTATAGAACATTACATCTAACAGAGGCAGAATATACATTCCTTTCAAGTGCACAAGGAACATTCTCCAGGATAGACCATATGATAGGACACAAAATAAGTGTTAGAAAATTTAAGAAGATTGAAATCATACCAAGCATCTTTTCTGACCACAATGGTATGATACTAGATATCAACGACAAGAGGAAAAACCAGAAAATCTACAAATATGTGGAAATTAAATAACTTACTCCTGAATAAGCAATGAGTCAAAGAAAAAATCAAAAGGAAAATCAAAAAAATTTCTCAAAACAAATGAAAATGAAAACACAACATACTAAAACCTATGGGATGCTGCAAAATCAGTTCTGATAGGGAAGCTTATAGCAAAAAATGTATGTATTAAGAAAATAGAAAGATCTCAAATAAACAACCTAGCTTTACACCTCAAGGAACTAGAAAAAGAAGAACATACTAAGCTCAAAGTTAGCAGAAGAAGGGAAATAACAAAGATCAGAGCAGAAATAAATGAAACAGAGGTCAGGAAAACAACAGCAAAAAAATCAATGAAACTAGGAGCTACTTTTTCAAAACGATAAGCAAAATTACAAACCTTTAGCTAACTAAGAAAAAAGGAGGGAAGACTTAAATAAATAAAATCACACATTAAAGAGGAGACATTACAACTGATACTACAAAAATACAAAAGATCATGAGGCTACTATGAACAATTATATACCAACAAATTGGATAGCCTAGAAGCAATGGATGAATTCCTAGAAACATCCATCTACTAAGACTGAATAAGGAAGAAATAAGATATCTGAACAGAACAATAATGATTAGGGAGATTGAATCAGTAATGAAAAACCTCTCAACACAGAAAACTCGAGGACCAAATGGCTTCACTGGCACATCCCACTAAACATTTAAAGAAGAATTAATGCCAATCCTTCTCAAATTCTTCCAAAATGTTAAAGAGGAAATTCTTCTAAATTCATTTTACGTGGCCCACATTACTATGGTACCAAAGCCAGATAAGGATACTACAAGAAAAGAAAACCATAGACCAATATCCCTGATTAATATAAATGCAAAAATTCTCAACTAAATATTAGCAAACCATGAGCCAGGCCTGATGGCCTAGCGGTTAAAGTTCAGCGCATTCTCCTTTGGTGGCCCAAGTTGGGTTCCCAGGCACAAAACCACACCACTCGTCTGTCAGCAGCCATGCTGTGGCGGTGGCTCACATAGAAGACTAGAAGGACTTACGACTAGAATATACAAGTATATACTGGGGCTTTGGGGAGGAAAAAAGAAAGGTGAAGATTGTCAATAGATGTTAGTTCAGGGTGAATCTTTTCCAGCAAAACCCCTCCAAAAATTAGCAAACCAAATTCAACAGCACATTAAAAGGATTATACACCATGACCAACTGGGGTTTATCCCTGGGATGCAAAGATGGATAAACATATGCAAATCAATAAATGTGACACATCACATTAATAAAATGACAGATAAAAATCATATGATCATTTCAATAGATGGGGAGAAAGCATTTGACAAAATATAACATCCTTTCATGGAAAAAATTTTCAACAAATTGAGTATTGAAGGAACATACCTCAACATAATAAAAGCCATATATGACAAAACCACAGCTAACATGCTCAATGGTGAAAAATTGAAAGCTTTTCCTCTAAGATCAGGAACAAGACAAGGGTGCCCACTCTCAACACTCCTACTAAACAGTACGGGAAGTCCTAGTTAGAACAATTAGGCAAGACAAACAAATAAAAAGGCATCTAAATAAGAAAGGAAGAAGTAAAATTGTCCTTATTTGTAGATGACATGATCTTATATAGAGAAAACTCTGCGAAGATTCAACCAAAAAACCGTTGGGACTAATCAATGAATAAAGTTTCGGGACATAAAACCAACATATGGAAATCATTTGCACTTCTATACACTAACAACAAAATGTCCAAGCCAGAAATAAAAAAAACTATCCTATTCATAATAGCATCAAAAAACAATAAATAAGAATAAATTTACCTAGGGAAGTGAAAGATCTGTGCAATGAAAACTACAAGACTTTGATGAAAGAAATTGAAGAAGACACAAACAAATGGGAAGATATCCATGGTCATGGATCAGAAGAATTAATATTGTTAAAATGTCCATACTACCCAAAGCCATCTATAGGTTCAATGCAATCTCCATCAAAATTCCAATGAACATTTTTCACAGAAATATAAAAAAGAATCCTAAACTTTGTATGAAACCACAAAAGATCCCAAATAGCGAAAGCAATCATAAGAAAGAACACAGTCAGAGGTATCACACTTTCTGAATTCAAACTATACTACAAAGCTATAGTAATTAAAACAGTAATTTTACTGGCATAAAATAGACACACAGACTAACGGAATTGAATAGAGAGCCCAGAAATAAGCCGCCACTTTTGTAGTCAACTAATATTTGACAAGGGAGCCAAGAATATTCAATGAGAAAAGTCTCTTCAACAAATGGTGTTGGGAAAACTGGATAACCACATGCAGAAAAATAAAATTGGACTTCTAACTTATAGCACTCACAAAAATTAACTAGAAATGGATTAAAGACTTAAACGTAAGACCCGATACTGTAACACTCCTAGAAGGAAACGTAAGTAAGAAGCTCTTTGACACTGATCTTGGCAATGATGTTTTAGGTATACCACCAAAAGCACAAGCAAGAAAAGCAAAAATCAACAAGTGGGACTACATCAAACTAAAAAGTTTCTGCACAGCAAAATAAACAATCAACAAAATGAAAAGGCAACCTATAGAACAGGTATATATTTCCAACTATATATAGAATAAGGGGTTAATATCCAAAATATATAAAGAACCCATACAACTCAATACCAAAAGAAATCCAAACAATCTGATTAAAAAATGGGCAGAGGAGCTAAATAGATATTTTTCCAAAGAAGATATCCAAATGGCCAACAGGAGCATGAAAAGATGCTCAACATCACTAACCATCAGGGAAATGCAAATCAAAACCACAATGAGATATCAGCTCACAACTGTTAGAATGGCTATCATGAAGAAGACAAGAGATAACAAGTGTTGGCAAGGATGTGAAGAAAAGGGAACCATTGTACACTGCTGGTGGGAATGCAAGTTGGTTCAGCTACTATGGAAAACAATATGGAGGTTCCTCAAAAAATTAAAAATAGAACTATCATATGAGCCAGGAATTCCATTCCCAGGTATGTATCCAAAGGAAATGAAAACAGGATCTCTAACAGATATATGCACTCCTATGTTTATTGCAGCATTATTCACAATAGCCAAGATATGGAAACAACCTAAGGGTCTATCAATGACAAATGGATAAAAGAAGATATATGTATACATATGTATATATACAATATACAATGGTGTATATATATATATAGATAGAGAGAGAGAGATACAATATACAATATTCAATACAATACAATTCAATACAATACAATATTCAGCCATGAGAAAGAAGGTAATCCTTCCATTTGTGACAACATAGAAGGACTTTGAGGGCATTCTGCTAAATGAGATAAGTTAGACACAGAAAAGTAAATACTATATGATATGGCATATGTAGAATCTAAAAAAGCTGAACTCATAAAGACAGAGAATAGAATGGTGGTTACCAGGGGCTGGAGGACGAGGGTGAGGGAAGCGGGGAGATGTTGTTCAGGGTACAAACTTGCAACCAGTAGATAAGTAAGCCCTGGAGATCTAATGCACAGCATAGCGATTATAGACAACAATACTGCATTATAAACTTCAAAGTTGCTGAAAGACTATATCTTAATTGCTCCCATAACAAAAAAGATATGATAATTCTGTGATATGATAGAGGTATTAGCTAACACTATGGTGGTAATCACATTGAAATACATAAATGTGTCAAATCAACATGTATACTTTAAACTTATACAATGTTGGTATGTCAATAATATCTCAATAAAAATAATTTTTTTTAAAAAACCCACGTAGCTTAGGTCCTTGGTTCTCAAACTTTGGCATGTATCGGAATCGCCTGGAGAGTTTGTGAAAATACAGATTGCTGAGCCACAGTGCAGAGTTTCTGATTTCCATGCCTATGGAGTCTAACTTGAGTAGAGAAGCCCCACACTTAGTGTGGCACCAGATGGTAGAGTAGTGGGGCCTTCTGAGCCTGAAACAGTGCTCCAGAGTCACCTAGACCCCAGGCTGACATGCAGCCACGATGCACGAGGACAGCCCATCCAGTCTTCTCCAGCTGGCATCCATGTTAATTGCTCGGTGCCCATGTCCAGTTGGATGATAAATATATATATATATATATATATATATATATATATATATATATATATATATGAGGAATATAGGCCCTGAGCTAACATCTGTGCCAATCTTCCTCTGTTTTATGTGGGACGCCTCCATAGCGTGGCTTGATGAGTGGTGCTAGGTCCGTGCCCGGGATATGGGCCTGTGAACCCCAGACCACCAAAGCGGAGCATGCGAAGTCAACCACTATGGCACCAGGGCAGCCCCTGGTAAATATTTTTTATATTACCCCTATACTTACCCCTGAATGGTTCAGAGAGAAAGCCCTGAAATGCACAAGATCCTGGGAAAGGAATGAAAATAAGCTGCTAGATGGAGGACAGTGGGCCTGTAGATTCTTTTGGCAGGGGCGAGAAAAATTCGCAGCAGAGAGCTTAATACATTTCAACGTAAGTAAAAAGTTTGTTTTGCGGGGTCGGCCCGGTGGCGCAGTGGTTAAGTTTGCACGTTCCACTTCTCGGCGGCCCGGGGTTCTCCGGTTCAGATCCCAGGTCAGACATGGCACCACTTGGCATAACATGCTGTGGTAGGCATCCCACATATAAACAGAGGAAGATGGGCATGATGTTAGCTCAGGGCCAGGCTTCCTCAGCAAAAAGAGGAGGACTGGCAGTAGTTAGCTCAGAGCTAATCTTCCTCAAAAAAAAAAAAAGTTTGTTTTGCAAAGTAACTTCAAGCCACCTCAAATAAATATACGCTGCTAAGTAAAAGCAATATTCTTGTTATAAGCTAAATTGCCTGGACTTCTTTCCCTATCAGGTTGCTATCCCTCAACCCTTTCTGTAGAGATGTTCTGTCACTGTCCTTATGGAGAGAGGTTGGCCTGGGGATCCGACGCTGTGGAAATCAGTGTGTACACACCCTGATGGAAAATGTACAACCCACCCCATGCACACCAATACACTTCAAAGTTCTCTCTTTCATGCACATGTTGCAGAGGAAGAAAAATGAGCATGAGAGGGGGCTTCATCCTTAATATGACAGCATTTTAATCCTGCATTGACTGAGAAATTGTGGAATTTGAATGCTTTTACCTGAAAGTTTCTAAATAGCTTTTTTTTTTCTGTTCTCAGGTGGAATATGGACTCGAGACTGCAACTATTAGAAAGAATAGTTGCATTTTTGCATACCTGCCTTTGTGCCCTCTGTATGTTGTATTTACTGTTTACTCTGGATATGACAGAAAAATGACAGGATGGGTAATCTTTCTCGGGACAAGTCTGACAGCATTTTGCATGATGGACTGAATTGGAGAGAAACTAGGAAATAAGAAACCTGTAATACAGCAGGGAAGGCTTGGAGGCTGGGGTTGGATTCTGGCAGTGGGAACAAAGAGGAAGAGCTTGACATAAGGGGAACACTGGATAAGTCTTGGAAACGAAGAAGACCGATAAAGAGGGATCCAAATGATTCTGCACTTTCCTGCATGCATAGCTAGAGGAGGTGTGAGGTCACTGAGTGCTTAACTGAGACCAGGATGTCTGTCTGGGGCCGTCTCTCCTGAGTGTGCTTGATGGTGTCTCATGGCCAGAGGAGCTGGGAGGTGTGAGCGCAGTTTTTCCTTCTGAGTATGGCTGACCTTGGATTGGGACAGAGTGTGCTGCGGGTGACAAAGTCACATTCAGTAGAAAGATGGAAACATGAGAATAGCAGCAAGATAAGAGGACATGACAGGAGATGTCTGCGTGAGTCTTTGGCATAGAAGTGAGAGTTGATAGCACAAGCTTGAATGATAGTTCCAGAAGTGAGGCGAGAGGGCAGCAGGAGGGGAGGGACTGAGCCAAAGTGATTGCCATCAACGACACGTCCCATCTGGCTGTATTTTTCATTTGCTCTCCATCTCCATACAGATGGTAAAAAAGAAGGATGGATTACTTTTGACCAAAGTGATACAGCACAATTTGTAAATATGAGCTTATTATAGATGGAAAGAAGACTTGATCTGAAGTAGCATTTTCTTTGTTTTTTGAAGTTTTCATCCTATTATGCATTAACAAATATTCAATGACCATTAAGTTTTTTTAAAGATAGCTTTGGACTAAAGTTTAGGCATTAAATTCCTCAAGTAATACAGTCTGTGGGCTATTTTCTGAAATTGTTAAAGCTATTTCTCCAGATTTTCTCTAGTAACTACAGTGTTGCACTTTTGATCAGTGAAACCTGTAAAGGCTATACTTAATGTTGTACTTGGTTCCAACTATTCCACGAATACAATACCTCATAATAGCAAATATTTGTGTCGATTTCAACCATCACCAAAAACTAAAAGGAAAATATTCTTCTCCAATTAACAAACCAGGCATTTAGGGAAAAGAAGAAAAGGTCTTTTCTAAACCATAAGAGTCTAGTTGTTGAAAAACCACAAACTTTTGTAAAAAGGAATATGTAAAAGTCATATTTTGATTTGGGAAAAATGTTGAATTCATGTTTGGAAAATAACTCATTTTACTCACACAAGGGTTGAATACCATCTGGTTTATAGAAATATTTGAAAAAGGATTTTGGTCTTTTTGTCCGTCTTTACTAAGCATCTATTGTTTTAAAATGTCCAAAATCAAAATTTCTGTCTAAATGTACTTCAAAGCAGGTATTTTTTATAATCCAAATGATTATTAAGGAAAAAAGAGATGTTTTCAGTAGTAATACAGGAATAATACAAATGTGTGCTAAAATGTCTGCTTCATTTTACAGCTGTTTCTAGATGAACTAAATCATGATCAATAATAAAATAAAAAGTGAAATATACAACACTGGTATATTGCTTTTTATTGGTTCATTCCTTCCACAAACTTAGCTCAGTCTTTACCTGTGTAATTGGAAGCTCCTTCATTTACTTTTTGTTCAACAAATAGTAATATCAGTGGCTTACTATCTGTACCAGGCACTTTTCAGTCAGTGCTTCAGGGAGCTCACAATGATGGGGCGTATTTGTGAGCAGACTTATTAGGTAAATTCAAAAGATTTATTTTAAGTGCAGATTGATCAAATTATGGAGCTGTCTAGAGTACTGAACACAGTGGAAGTATTTGTTCGTTTTAAAAACCTTTTCCTACACCAATGAGCATACTCTAGAATTTAAATTAGGTACCTCTATGTAGCTTCCATTAATTCCAACATCACACACTATGTTGATAGAGGATGCCTTAGGGGACTGTGCCGAAGTTCTGATGTCTATTAAAATTCTGAAGCTATTGTGAAATATGTGCTGCATCTCATTGTCACCGAAATAATAAAAATAAATAGTCTCTCCCCGAAAGAGGTTTGATGACTTAACAGCTTGCTCTACTTCAGCTTTGACTGTTGTGCGCACATCACACGATCTCATCATGATCGTGTGTTTTTCATTGTCTTTGTTTGTTTGTTTAAGGCCATTATTTGTTTGCTTGGTCCTCAATATTTTTTTAAATCATTTCAAATGATCGGTCTTCCTCTATTTCATATTATTTTATATCCTCAAATCATTTTGGACTTATAACCTCAATACTTTGGGCAAGAGAATTCTGAGGGAGGGGGTTGATAAAAAGAAGAAAATATGCAGATACTTTGTCATTTTTTTCTATTTTGTCATTTATTTCAAAACATTTGGTTTTTTATTATATTATTAATCAAATTTACTTCTATTATCTTTGTGTTTATTTTTTCTAATACTTTGATGCTTTTTATTCTTTTTGCTTTCTAATAATTTCATTTAAGTCTATACATTTTTATTTATTTCCCAAAGTATATGATTGCATTTCATTTCTAAATAGCTGATAATTTCCATTTTGGTGTTCTTTTAACCTTTTTTTCTTTCTTAATTCAATTATTGTGAAGGCCCTGGAAAGAAAATGTAAAATTTGATAGATTTTTATTTTTCTGGTCTTTTCTTGGACAATTTCTAATTTTACAAGTTTTTTTTTTTTTTTCTGAGAAGAGTATTCAATGGCTAGTGAATAATAAAAATTATTTTAGGGGCCAGCACCATGGTGTAGTGGTTAAGTTCAGCATGCTCCACTTTGGCAGCAGGGGTTGGCAGGCTCAGATGCCAGGCAAGGACCTACACCATGCTGTGGTGGCAACCCACATACAAAATCGAGAAAGATTAGCATGGGTGTTAGCTCAGGGTGAATCTTCCTCAGGGAAAAAAAAATTACTTTAGCATCTAATTTACCTTAGTGTGTGAGAAAAAATAGAAAGTGGTGATGTTAGATAATGGTACACCTCAGAATAATCATGTTATTTCTAATGATCATAAAATATCTGCAGTGGTATTATTTTCAACAAAAAACCCACCATGAGGATTATTCCTAGCATTCAGACACACATACACCATGCACTCACCCACCCCCAACACACACACAGGCTCTACCCCTCTGCCTTGTGTGC
Organism: Equus asinus; assembly: GCF_041296235.1. NCBI lineage: Eukaryota > Metazoa > Chordata > Mammalia > Perissodactyla > Equidae > Equus > Equus asinus. The sequence continues at coordinate 41,928,328 of NC_091796.1, read as the reverse complement.
TTTTTTCCATTATTTTACCAATGCTTGATGAGACAATATATAATAATTTAATATTGGCATAAATAACCTTTATTTAGCAAGTAAAATGTACCATAATATTGTGATCAAATGTTATCTAGTAAAGAATTTTGGATTTGCCATCTTCTTACCTACTTCCATTGGTGCAAATAGTGATGTGTTGGTGTTAATGGCAGAAAGAGGATCATCATTGCTTGAATGCGTAAGCAATGAAACATGCATGAATAACATACATGACAATTAAAGAGAGACAACAAAAATAAATAAAACATTAAATTCCAAGCTAGCAACAACACTTGAAACAACATACTTGGCGTCGTATGACAAAATTATTCAATTAAAATACATTTTAACAGTTGGTTAAGACCTGTGAATACTGCATTTAAATGGGATAGGCAATGGAGCAACAGGCCCATTTTAGTGTCTGCAAGGATTATGAATGATGCCTACAGCTTTGACTAGAGATCATAAAATCTTCAGCTGAACACAAGGATGTCCTCATGGTCCCCCGCTTTTTTTGTTTGGGGAAGTCTTCTCACACCAGACGCGCATGTGCAGAGGGCCCCACGCCAGAGAACTTTCTGGCATATTTTAGAAGAAGAATAAATATAGAATGGAGATTGTCATTTTTCTGTGTATTTAAAGACTCATATATGTTTTATTAACAGGAGTCTATATCAAGATCAACCGCAATATCTCTGGGTATTAATTCTCTGGAGGACAATTTCCTCCCTTTATTAGAATTTCCCAACCTTCAATCACCTGGGATGAAGTATATTTAAACCTAACTCTACAGGTTTGTCCAATTCTTTCTTCATTCCTGGAGATCCATAGAGCAGCAAGTGAATTTCCAAAAGCACATAAGGTTGGAAAGTGATTCCAATTTGGTCGACTTCTTATTTACTTCCAGACTTAACTTTTCGTGTTTGGCTGTCAAATTTGTCCTACAAGCCTGTATAGGTTTCAGGTTAAGCCTTGGATTTTAGAAGAAACAGAAATACAGAAGGACTGTTACTGAGGAGAATTAACTAGAATTGAACTGAAAATCACTTGGAACCTTAAAATCCATTGATGAGGGAAAAAGTTAATACTTACTGAGAGCTTGCTACATGCTAGGCACTACATCGAGCATATTACCTGGATCATCCTCTTTAATCTTCACGACAATCTCATGAGGTTGGTAAAATTATTACCCCATGTCACAGGCAAGGTACTCGAGGTACTTGGATACACTGAACAACTTGCTTAAAGTCAGACAACCAGTAAATGGCACAGCCTTATTTGAACTGGGCAGGCTTTTCTTCCAGAGTTCTTAATCATTGATGGGCTGCCTACAAGCACAGCCATTCTCTGCCTACATTAACACTTTCGGGTCTCTAATAAAAGACAGAGGCTAATAGTTATAGGAAAGGAGTCTAATCTGTCAACAGCTGGCCTATATCTTTAGTTGTTGTTGTTGTTGTTAGTGCCCTTGAGTGGATTCCAACTCTTGGTGACCCTGTGTATAGCAGAGCAGAACCCTGTCAGTCTTTTTGCACCATCTTTTCACCTTTCCGAGCTATATGGCACAATGCCCGTTGCTATCCATAAGGTTTTCATGGCCAATTTTTTTGGATGTGGGTGGCCAAGTCCTTCTTCCTAGTCTGTCTAGTCTGGAAGACTCCTCTGAAACCTGTCCACTGTTGGTGACTCTGCTAGTGTTCAAAATACCAGTGGCACAGCTTTCTGCATCACAGCAACATGTAGCCACCACAGTATAACAACCGACAGGTGGTGTGGTTCCCTGACCAGGAAGCAAACCTGGTTCACAGCAGTAAGAGTGCTGAATCTTAACCACCGACCACCAGGGCTGGCTCTATATGTTCAGTCCCTATATTATGATTTGTTCTGCAGAAACAGAGCAGGACTTAGTAACAAGAGACACTTCATAAACAGATGTGCACAAAACAGATCTAGGCATTGTATTACGCCCCACATGACTACTGTATGAGTGAATGAACCCGCCTTTCTCATTTCCAAAACCCAAGTTACTGCAGTTGAAGAGGTGGGGCCATATCTTGCCCTTGGCCCCATGCAGAGAAAATTCTAGGCCTCTGTTCCAAACCTGACATTTTTTCCACTCATATTCTTCTTAATCATCTTGTATTTCCTCATGTATACCCTAACAGAGGAAATAAATTTTGAAGAAGCAAAGATATATCTCTTTAAGCTACTCTATAAAACAGAATTTCCCAAATAAGGATGCACTCAGCATCACTTCACTATTTAAAAATATGCTGTTCCATTTCCCATGATTAAAACCAGATCTGTCAACATTCTAAGAGAATGCCTTTAGCACCCTCTCTTCCCCTCAGTGTTTCCTCTCTTTCCCACAAGATGCCCCCCTTAACCTCAATAGAAGCACAAACACATCAAGCACCTTTAAATCTCACGCTCTGTTTACAAGGAATCAGCAAAGCACCCCAGATTTCTCCTCTTGCCTCCCCTTTAAAATTATCCACCCCTCTTCCTTTTTCTCAAACCCTCGTTTTCTCAGGGAGACTGATATTTGTATCCAGCAGGAAATAAATCAGAATAAAATAATTCATATTAAGATGTGAATGACAAAAAATTCTAATAGGTATGTATAAAAGGCACTGTCTTTAGAGTCAGACAGATCTAAGCTTGAACCCTGTCTTTTGTCTCATTTACTGACTAGGGAGTTTCTCTGAACCTCAGTTTCTTCATCTCTATAAAATGGGCAGAATAACACCTCATAGATCTATTGTGACAATTATATATGATAATATTTATACAAAGTATAGTGCCTAGACATACTGGATTACAAATAAATGTTATCTATCTTCCTATTTGAGTCTATGACAATATTTAAGCATGTTAAAGAAGAAATTTGTTTACACACCTGAATCTCAAATTGGCAGTGTTTTAATGTGAAGTGTTGAAGTCCTCATTAGATCATTCAAATAACTCTACTTCTCACTCTACCATAGGCCCTTCAGCTATATTCAGAAACACACAGAGATTGTCAAGTACTAAATTCAACTCGAGACGTGCTTCATTAAAATAGAAAATAGGGGCCAGCCTAGTGGCACAGCAGTTAAGTTCTTGCGTTCCACTTCAGCAGCCCAGGGTCTGCCGGTTTGGATCCTGGATGCAGACCTACACACCGCTTGTCAAACCATGCTGTGGCAGGTGTCCCACATATAAAGTAGAGGAAGATGGGCACAGATGTTAGCTCAGGGCCAGTCTTCCTCAGCAAAAAAAGGAGGATTGGCAGCAGATGTTAGCTCAGGGCTCATTTTCCTCAAAAAAACCCCAAAAAGACAAAAATAGAAAATAGCCTCAGATGTAATTAGCAATTCATTCAACCACCGTTCACTGGGCACCTCCTGGTTCAGACACCATGCTGCGTTCTTGATACAGATAAAAAAGACACCAAGAGCTATAAAGACATAAAGAGGGAGCATCCAATCCTGTTGCAGACGGGCTAAGCCAAGAGTCTTTAAATCATGTTGATGTGGGGTTGGTGAGCTGAGGAGTCGAAAGAAAGATTTCTTGGACTCTCAAGGTCTGGCAGTAGAGCTGTTTTATTTAGAGAATAGTGTGAAATAGCATGGGGACAGGACCCATGGGCAGTAAAGAGCTGCTGCTGCGTGGGGACAGGACCCACGTGCAGGAGGAGCTGCTGCTGCAAACATGGGTTGAAAGTAGGGCTAAATTTAAGGCATAGGTATGTGAGTTATCTCTTTACAAGACAAAGTAAAGAATATGTAAAAAAGTTGTTAAAATGGTATCAGTGCAGGTGGGGTCTGGTTATTGGGTGGTCCTATAACTTTTAGATAAGAATCAAACTGGATTAAGTAAATGGCAGAAGCCACCACCTTGAATATTATCCTCAGCTAAAGACAAAGGAGGATGTTGGGGTGGGCAGTCAGTTACATGAGGTTACCAGGCAGTAAACAACTTAAGTCCTTGCCTTCCCAATTAAGAGTTTCCAGAGATAAGGCCATCCCCCTTCCTCCTGGTGCAGAGAGGGAGACATCCCCCACAGATGGAGACTTCCTTCACAAATGCAAATGTCTCTCATCAAAGGGCAAGCAAATTCCACTCCTCAGAGCCTCCTTCTCATCTGCAGTTTTTAAAAGTAACAAGCCTAAAATAATCCTCATCATAAACACATACCTATGCCTTAAATTTAGCCCTACTATCAACCCATGTTGACAGCAGCAGCTCCTCCTGCCCATGGGTCCTGTCCCCGTGCTATTTCACACTATTCTCTAAATAAAACAGCACTACTGCCAGACCTTGAGAGTCCAAGAAATCTTTCTTTTGACTCCTCGGCTCACCAACCCTGCATCATTTCCAAGTTGTTAACTTAGTTGCATTTTTAAAATTATATCTCTCCCTTTAACATTTGGGGAAGAAGTACTTGGGAGCACAGACCTTCTGTGCAATCCAAGTTCCCAGAAAACTGTGTGAAAATGGTGGTTGTAAAAGATTAGTTACTCAACTCTTTTTCACCTAAGGAAATTTTACTCAAAAATAATAATAATTATGGAATCAAGTATGGCTATTCTTTGGTTTTTACAATCTAAGAAAGGTTGTTTTGGGCGTGTACGTGTGCACACGTGCATGGAGTCTCTAAACCAACCTTTAGTGAGTAACATTTTGTCATGATTTTTCTACAGTAATATACAGCCTGTTTCCCACCTATTTCCGTTCATTTGTAGCTTAAAAATACTACACATAAAGTAACTTTAAATCTGCCTTTTGAACAGGATGTTTCACAATCAGTTAGGCCATGCTCTTCGGTTCATTTTTAAACACAGTTTTTAAGGATGGAAATTAAAAACAGTCCCATTTACTTTGACATTGTTACTTGTCTTTTCCCTGTTCTCTCTACGTATAATTTTTCTGTAAAATAAAATTCCCTATTCAAATGTGGCAATGTCTCTTTAAAAGTCTCCACCAAACAGCCGGCAAACCAGCTGAGCAACTTTCTTGGGTGGATTCTCAGATGAATAATTAGCCCTGAGCAATGAAACTGTCCGGCAACACCTCCTCTTTAAATCTTTGATGTGTCTGAGACTGCAGGGTTCACAGCAGAGGGGTTTGTTTCATGGTGCATCTGAATACTGACCAGAAAAAGGAAATTCTTCCTTTGTTTGAATGCATCAGCCTTGGGCACCCTGGTGGTGGTGGCAATTGCGCTGTGTGGTGGTGAGGTCCTCTGTTCCTTGCCCCCAGGCTGCTGCCATCTCAGCCCCGCCAATCAGGAAAGCCTCCTTTCTGGTTTCTCAAACCCCACCTTCAAAAGCTGAAATTACATGACTCACTTATTTTGATACCATCAAAGTTTTGCTGACAACATGGAATTTTTGCCTGCCCTGTGTTAACAAGTATACTTCTTGGGTCATTAGACAGACAAATCCGGGCCTAGTTAAGAGCCGAGAATGAAAACTTAACTCATCGTTCATTCCAGTCCCCCTCTTACCCCTTCCTCAGGCAGTCAGGGGATCAGTGAATTGTGTGACAAAAGATGGTATGGTGTCGGCACCTAGAAGCATCCAATAATTCCATATGAAGAGCCATAAACTCTCTAACCATGTGTCCAGAGTAACTGACAAATCTTCAATACCAGAAACACAGGTAGATGAATTTTGCAATGGGTATTTATGTACTTTGCAATATAATTGACTTTTTACCAAAATTTGTTGTGCCAAATTCCTGTGTCATGATGGATATGGCAAAGATTCAGTGGTTTTATTGACATTGGAGGAGTATCACTCAAGGGAGCAGTTTCAGTAGATATAGTTTACTGTTCTTACTAGGTAATAAATTCCTTTCGTCAAGAACAATGTTATTGCACTTTCTGTATTCATCACAACACCTGATGAGGTGCTGACATATTGGCAGTCACTCAATAAATACTACTTGGATGAATGTACTTGGGTAGGTGACCACTTGAAAGAAACCAACACACAGAAAAGAGGAGGTATGAGGAGACCTGAGTTCTTATCTGGATTCATTCAATCCTGGTTTTGAAAATGTTTAAATCACTTACATGTACTGGGTCTTACTGTTTTAATATATAAAGAGTAGAGTGGATAAAGGTGCTCTCTGAAGTTGTTTTTATTTATTCCACAATCTTTATTTAGTGCAAAGTAAGAGACAATGTTTCTGGTCTCGGACAGCGTATACAATGGGTGAATGGGTGAGAATAAACAAGCAAAAAATCAGTGATTTTCAAAGTAATAACTGCTATGCAGACACCACAGGGGAGAGAAATAAAGACTCAATTCTCCCAAGATGTCCCTGTTTTTGGTTTTGTCTTTTTTAATTTCTTCTTTTTCTCCAAATAGAAATCAACAGACTTTCTTGAAAGGAGGCTTTGACTATCAGAATCAACTGTTGAGTGCTTTACAAATACACGTTTTAAAGGTTCCACAGGAGATTGTGGCAAACACCAAGAATACACAACCAGAGTCCTAAAACATTTACAGTCCTCACAATAGTTCCTTTGGAAATTCTGGTGTGTGCTGAGGGCCCCAGACAACAATTTACAAATTTATATTCTAGTTGTCTCTAAGTGTGAGATTCTGTAAGCAATTCATTTTGAAAGCCACTCAAAGGCTTCCTTATTTCCTTACTGTCTTTAGCCAGTAAGCCTATGGACTGACTTGACTTCTAAAATATCTGATTACACTAACCTGAATTCATTTGATCAGCCCAAAGTATTAACACTTATTGATTCAGATAAGTAACTTCCAATAGAATCGAGCAAATGGGAAACTAGATTTGGAGTGTGATCTCAGAGGGGTGTGAAGACCTCACACTGGGCATTGTGGTTACCAGGTAAGACTCCTTATTTAAACTTGGCACAGAAAGCATGGTCAGGAAGAGCAGATGGGATCATTTGTTATTGTTAACACTGTACACCCATCCAAGTAAGGCAGGATAGGGGAAATCCCACACAACAGAGGTAGTTTCTGCAGCTAGGAGCAGTGCTGGAATCACCCAACCATAGGCCAGAGAGAGTTGAGATCACACTGTCCCAAGTGGTGAGCTACAGCAGCCTCCCCGACATGTTCCTGGGGCTTACTCCCTCCCCACATCAAGGAGACTGGCCGCACAAAGTAGGTGTTTTCAGGGTACAGGAAAGCCCTCCAAGAATGCTTCTAACAGGTATGGGAAACATATTTTCAATTCAAATCTGTCTTCATACTATCAGCACCTTAAATTTGCCATTAATCAGGAAAGCCCTTTTTCCTCTCTTCCTTCCATTTTTTCTTGTCCTTTGAAGAATGTGTTATAATAAAGATACCCTGGAAAACAAAGAAACAAAATACAAACAAACTCCATTTGCTCTGGAATGAAGTCTGAAGATACGAGTTTGATATTGGCCATTGCCAGTCCTAAATCTGGCTGAGTCTCTGTAACATGGGGATGATATCCAATTCCTAGAGGTTCTGTGAGGGTTAAACAAGAAATAATTTGGCTATGACAATGCTCCATAACATTCAAAGAACTGTGCTGGCCTTTTCTTGCATATTGCACATGGGACACTTAACAGAGTCTGAACTCTGGACTGGCCTAGTAATAGCATGTTTGAATTCAGCATCCCGGCTTTTGAGATATGAGCTTTAGAAAATAACTGGAAATGGAGGTAATCAGACTAACCTCCCTGAGAAAGCCATTGCAGTAAAGAAAGGCAGTGATATCCTGAACCTCACAGTCTTAGCTAGCTTTTGGCTAGTCTTGTGGCTGAAGCAATATGGCAGGACTGAGAAAATAGGAAGTGGAACAACAAACAGAACCAGGAACCACCTTTTTTTTTTTTTTTTTGGTGAGAAAGATTGGCCCTGAGCTAACATCTGTTGCCAATCTTCCTCCTTTTTTTTCTCCCCAAAGTCCCTCAGTACACCGTTGCATATCCTAGCAGTGGGTTCCTCTAGTTCTTCTATGTGGGACACCACCTCAGCATGGCTTGATGAATGGTGCTAGGTCTGTACCAGGATCTGAACCAGTGAACCCCAGGCCCCTGAAGCGGAGTGCACAAACTTAATCATTCGGCCACAGGGCCAGCCCCAGGAACCACATTTCTGAAAGCCAACACCATATGCAGTTTGCCTAGCAGCAGTATAATCTGTGAGGGGCTGGGATGCAAAAATATCTGAAATAAAATGACAACGGGAAAGTAGAGCATTTTGAGTACCAGTCCATCTCACAGCAGAGTCTAACAAATGACAAGAAGAGAGTGTCTCGGTCAGTGTCTCCAACTTACACTTAATTTCTTACACAAATCTCTCATCTCTTTTACACTCATGATTTAACTTGTCATTTACAATGCAGCTTTCTAAACTGGAAAGGAAAATGCTGAATCTCAGATTACACTTCAGTTTGTCAAACAATGACAGGCTTCACTGCCAACATCTAGAACACTCCCTTCTTTGATGCATCCTGCCCGATCAAGCACAGCAAGTTTTTAAAAGAAATCTATGTTAAGAGAGTTAAAAAACAAAAACAACCTGGCTTCAGTCTTTTATCTTTATCTATAAAAGTTGCCAGAAAGCACTTGAAAGTTAAACATTATTTTCCTTTACACCACTTAGAAAATATATATACTATGATAGAAATTTTGAAAAATACAGGGAAGCAAAAGAAAAAAGCCAAATAATCTGTAACTGCCCAAACAGATGTGAAGCACTGCTTACCTTCTGTTCTCTTGGTATAGAAAAGATTCCGATGGCTGTAATGTAAACTGTCGCTCCCTCAGCAGTCTGACAAATGCATATTTGCAGGCGGAAAAAGGATTTTTTTTAATTATTAAAATTCAACATTAATCAGCCCCACATATCTGAAATATGGCTTAAACATTTTAAATCAAGTACGTGAACTTTTTCTCCCCAGTAAACTAACAGCTTGGGTTTTATATGATTCAATCTGAAATTGCAATGCATTATTTTTTAAAACTTATTAAAATGGTAGGAGAGGACATGGGAAATCAAAATACGAGGTTTGGGAGCCTCACTCCTCCCTCAGGAAACAGCAAGAAGCTCTTCCGCAGGGAAGGCCAGTGGTGCTTAGTCAGCCCGTGACAGATCTTTTCATTTCCTTCTTTCACACTCTGACTTTGGCAAATTAGATTCTAAGCAAAAAAAAAACAGGGCCTCTTTTGGCCTTGGTAAATGTTTAGCTTATGTTTATTTCATTTCTATGGCTAACTAATTTTTGTCCTGTCAGTTTAAACCCTGTCATTTAAAAAAGAATTTCAAATTCTTTTTATTTCCATATTTTATTAAAAAAAAAAATCCCCAGGCCAGCCCAGCAGTGTAGTGGTTAAGTTTGTGTGCTCCACTTTGGCGGCCCAGGGTTCACAGGTTTGGATCCCAGGCACGGACCTAGCGCTGTTCTTCAAGCCAAGCTGTGACGGCATCCCACATAAAATAGAGGAAGTTTGGCATGGATGTTAGCTCAGCAACAATCTTCCTCAAGCAAAAAGAGGAAGATTGGCAATAGACGTTAGCTCAAGAACAAATTTCCCCACAAATAAAAAAGAAAAAATTCCCATAATGCCTTCAGTCTTAAGAGCCTATCAATGTTCAAACTTGTTAGTTCCTACTTCTTAATATTTTTAGCTTGAGTTTAGTTTGTGCCTTGGGTAAATGTCCTAACATTTAAATAGTTTAAATATTTCCTGAGATGCTGGAATCCAAAACTTTTATTCCAAAATAAGACCTGACACTGCTGCTAATGCTGAGAACATCTCATTACCAAACTTTGAGACTTCTCTCTACATTGTGGGATATTTTAGAAACCAATTCACTGGTCCTGTTCACTGATTATCTGAAGGCAAGTGGGTGCTATTGATTTGTTAGCCACAATGGTCCCAAACCCGACTTGGACAGTGAAACACAGGTAGCAGGTGGACTGTTCAGAAGAAGCTTAGAGGACAGAATGGAAGCTGGAAGATCCATTAGAAATTGTTCTAAGTAGGACAGAGAAAATAGGAAGTAGGAGACAAGATGACTACCCCCAGAGAAAGGATGGCTCAGAGAGAGTAAATTTTGTTGAGGGCTGTGCCTTGGGGACACACCAGATGAGTCAGCCAGCTGCCACAGTTTGACTAGAAAGCAGGAAGTAAAGCGATGTTGACCACAGTTGCCAGAGGCAAAGCCAGCAAGAATTAGAAGAGGAGAGGCACTTGTAAGCCCAGGAGGTTAGCTGAGAGGATTTTTCTCCAAGACAACTCATTCAGGAAAGCTGAGAGATCACTCAAAAGGATGAGCCTCACCTGAAAGCCCCAGGCAGAAACAAAGAGCCAAAAGGACTGTGTGAAAGAAACAGGCTTCGTAGACTACACTCCACAGAAATTATGAATCTTTACAGTTATAATTGTATACAAAATTTGTTGTTCATTAAGATTTTAAATATATCTTTGTGGACTACTGCTTACCCTGTATGCCCTAAGGAGCGGTAAAAAATGAGAAGTCAGCCACTTGGAAATATTCTGTGAAAGTAATTCCTCTGGAAAATGAGTAGAATACGGAATAAAGGTAAGTGCTATAACAGCATTGACAATATACGTCATCATCCCTCTCTTGGCAGAGAGAGAGTCCTATTCTAAATTAATAGTTAATTTAGCCACCTTTAAGACAAGTCAACTAAGGAACACTTCTTAGTTTTTGTCTCTTGCTCATGACAGAAAAAGGTTCTAAAGAAATTAGTCTGTGTACTAAATACTAGTCAAGTTTACCAGGGAGTGGTAAAGTTAGGGAGAAGAGTCAGAACTGCTAACTACCATGTAGGTATTAAACCACCTCCCACTGTGAAGTGTGAGTGGACTCAGTCCAGCTCCTAGCAGACATCTGTCTACATCACACATAAAGTGAATTTAAATTGGCGGTGTCAGGAGAGAGAAGGAGATTTCATGGGTGTGGAGACAAACCAACAACCCTTGAGGTGAGAAGTGACCTCAATACTAGAGACAGTCTCCCCATAGTGAGCTTTGCGAAGCCAAACATTTAAACACCTTCTTATTGTTTCCTGCCCCATAAAGAGCAGGTGCAACAAATGAGGCCCTCAGATCTCCTGTAGTAACAAACACACCAAATTCTCTGAGCATGTATAGCAATTGTATAATAGTGGCGATATACCTTTCTAAGCTTACTTCCACTTCTGTTTTATTCAGTTAAACATTTATTCTCAAACTGGCAGGGGGAAAGGGGGATTGTGTAAGTGTCGACTACCGTTATTGTTTTCCTATTTTCTATTTTTTTAAACAGAGATATTTGATACTCATCCTTGCCGAAGAAAACATGCAAAATCAAAATGTTAATCTGGTCTACCCTAAACATTCTCTAGCAGTATACCCTAAATGTTCTCTAGCAGTATGACCAATGCATTACAAATGAGCAGCTGCTCCTTCAAAATGTTAACTGAAACCTCCAACAATATGTAAGTTCCTACAAACGGTTCTAACGGTCTTACTTCTCTTTCAAATCGCGTCACCTAAGGTAGAAGCACTATAGCTAATACTGATAGTAATAATAATAATAAATAGCAGTGCATCTTTTGCACATTATCTCATTCAGCTTTCTCTCAGACAGTATTATCAGTGGTATAGATTATGCACATTACTATTCTGAATGCTAACTCATACTTTTCTTAAGCAAAATTAATGGATCATATAGTTGTTTATTCTTCACTCTAAGTATCAAATTAATACACATATTTGGGGTGTGTATGTGTGTGTGTGTGTGTGTGTATGTTGAGGGATCCTTTAGTTTTAGAAAGCTATGCTTGTTTACCAAAATGTGTACCTGAAACTAAGCCACTATACTATCAATATCATTAGGATGTTACCACTTCATCGGTGAGCCCAGGAATATGTTAAGACGTGTATCACCAACACTTTAGGGATCATCATTCATCACACTGAATGATCTATTGATGGAGTAAAAATTATTTCCACTTCCATTGGTTGTATTATATACAGATGGTGTTTGCTAAGATAAACCTGCTATTTAGTATAAGAAGGAATTCAGATGATGCTAGGAATTTTTGGTCTCATGTGTTCTTTAAATGATATGGTGTTGGGCTTTGGAGTGAAATGTGTAGGGTAAGGTTGGGGAGATGGGTCCAGGGAGAGAGCAAGCAGAAAGGTACCAAACAGGTTGCTTTATCATGGGAACAAATCAGAAGCCCAATTTTCCTACTTCAGCACAAGATAAACAAAACAAAAATGACTTAAAAGCAATTTCTTCAATCCCTCTCAACTGAGGTCAGATTTAGTTCTCATGATTGAAACAGGAATATGTATAGATGAGCCTCTGGATATAAACTCAGGAAATTCAAAAATTGATGGAACCAAGGCAGTGCCTAAAACATATTTTCAAAAGCTTAGGGGTCAATTGATCAAAATTAGAATTCTGAACTGATAGATAATTCTACAATCTACAAATCTCAACTAAAAATGATTCCCTTGCTATCATCAACTGGAGGGAAATCTAACAAGCTTGTCTTTGAATTCCTTCAAAAATACAGAAAACCACAGTCTTCTCTATTCCTATCTGTCTGCTCCAAAAGTCACAGATTTGCTTGAAGCCCCAGGATAGTTGCTGTCTGCACTGATCAGCTGCAGTAAGTGGCGTAAGGAAATTTGAGGCACTGTGTCTTTGGAATGAAAGGGCCATGTTAATAAAGTAAAACTAAGGTCACTGAAGTCACAGACCATTGTTTTGCCTTATTTTTCTTAAAGAGATTATTAAAATACAATTAAAAAGGAATCATTGGGGCTGGCTCCTCTTTGGTTGCCCAGGGTTCACCAGTTCAGATCCTGGGCACAGACCTACCCACCGCTCATCAAGCCATGCTGTGGCAGCACCCCACATGGAAGAACTAGAAGGACCTACAACTAGGATATGCAACTGTGTACTGAGGCTTTGGGAAGTAAAAAAAATGGAAAAAAAAGAGGAAGATTAGCAGCAGATGTTAGCTCAGGGCCAAACTTCTTTACTGAAAAGCATACCTTTAAAAGAAAAAGTGAATCACCAAAGAATCATAGTAGGAAAAAAAAAATCTATTTTTCCCAATCACATTACCAATACCATTCCCTAGACTTTAACTGAAATCCCACACATTATCTAAGAAATCACTTTTTTCACTAGAATTTTGAGATGGCAGTTTCCTCAAATCTAAAATTTAAAGTCCTTCATATTAACTTTTCACTAACTTATCTTTCCCGAACTGATTTATGATTATCCATTCCATATTCTACTGGGCTCACTAGATAGAGACACTAGTTCCATCTCAATAATTCCTACATTAAATTTGGCTCTGAAGGTGTTGTTATGCTTATTATTGTTAAGGTAAAAAATAGCAAGAAACAAAAGAACATTTTTAGTCACATTTTTGTTTTTCTTTCTATTGTGATGATAGGTGGTGTTTTACTATTTATCGAAAAAAATCAGTTTCTAGAATAAAAATTAAAGAAATTACACCACATTTCAGGGGACTTGTAATGATGTGGCTCTAAACCCTGGTGTTAAAAGCCTGCGAGGTTGGAGAGGAGGAGAGGAGGGTGTCCCGGTTTTCCACATGCTGAATGATTCCCCAAAACTGTCGTGAACCAGTCAACACGACTCAGGGAAACACACACAAAAGAGTCAAACAAAAGCCTGGAGGCAAATCTCTGTTATACTATGTGTCAGTTGGGTTCTTTAGCATCTAGTTTGATTAATGAGACTTTAAAATGAAGAAATTAGCAAATAATTAAAGGTTTGGGAAAATGATATCCAACGTAGAATTATAAAATATATCTTCATTATTTCACTGAGAAAAGCAAAAGTTAACAAATGACAGGAACTGCTTGGAATATATAAAAGGATGTGAATGTCATAAATATAGCACGAGAGGAAATTTTAGATTCTTTTTTTCCCAATCCAGATCAAGACACCCAACACCAATCACTGTTTGACAACCGGGCACCTTGTGCCCAGAGAGGTGAAGCTGTTTGCTTAAGAACCAGAGTTATTTCATGGAGGAGCTAGAGATAAAAACTCAAGCATAATGATTTGTAGGTTCCTCTCCACTTCTTAAGGCATGAAAATTAGGTAATTTTATGGATTTTCCAACAAATATACCAGAATGTACTATTTAATGAGCATTTGCATCAAAGTAATTGCTTCAGAAAGCTGGAATAATGACATGGAACATTTTTTAAAGCACTTCTTTAAAAACTATTTGTAGACCTAATTTATAAGTCACAAAAAGAGACTTGTTTTATAGTTTTTACTCTAAAATGTTTGCTTATAATCTAAAAGTGCATCCCTTAGCTTAAATAAAAGAACTAATCCAGGAACTTGTTTCTGAATGACTTTTGGTTGTTGCTAAAAATCAAACCCACCTCCAAGGACAGAAATTTGTCACCAGAAACTTTGGTGCAAGCTTTGAAATTAATTCCAGAGGAGTCTTAAAATACTGTGAGGTTATAGCAACAATGTATAATATGTAATTGCATAGTTTTCCAATATGAATACATTGAAGGGGCATCACCAAATTTCCAGATATATTTATATATAAACCAAATTAGTCATAGCAAGGAAAGGGAGAATATTGAGTAATGGGACCAGCCCGGTGGCTCAGTGGTTAAGTGCGCACGTTCTATTTCTTGGCAGCCCAGGGTTCACCAGTTCGGATCCTAGGTGCAGACATGGCACCGCTTGGCAAAAAGCCATGCTGTGGTAGGTGTCCCATGTATAAAGTAGAGGAAGATGGGCATGGATGTTAGCTCAGGGCCAGTCTTCCTCAGCAAAAAGAGGAGGATTGGCAGTAGTTAGCTCAGGGCTAATCTCCCTAAAAAAAAAAAAAAAAAAAAAAAATGGAAGAGAAATATTCAAATGGAAAATATTTACTACTCTCTCTCTCTATATATATATTTTTAATAGGGACACTGTTTAACAGGCAGCTAAGGTCTAGTAGAGTCCTTGCCTTATCTTGGAGAAGAACAGAAATACTAAATAACTCTAGACTTTCTTAGAAAAAAGATGTGTGTATGGTGTTTTAAAATTTAAAGATCAATACTAAAATAACACATATATAACTCTTGCTTCTAGAAGTACCCCATATGAGTTAGAATACTAGAGCCTGGGTAATTGCTTAAATTTGGATGCTATGGTAGAAATACCCACCACCTTTAAAATGAGGCTTAAAAAGCTCACATTATTGCCTAGAGAGAAGACTTATACAAAGTCACTAGGGAAGTTGAGAGAACAAACAGTCAGTAACTGGGCTGAGGCATAGATCAACATGTTGCCAAGAACAACAGAAGAGCCATAAACTGTGAATATGAGACCTGATTTGGCCTGAAGCTCTCCAAGTTATCTCAAAACTGCAAAGACAGAGTAGGATGAATAGCAAGAGAGAGAGAGAGAATAAATAAACAATTAAGCAAGTTTACAAATCAAAATCAATGATCAGAAATGTAATTACTCTAGATAAAATGAAAATGTAAGAGCAATCTGTAAATAACTTTAAAATAAATATGATTAGGATTCTCAAAAAGATAAAAGAAATTCCTGGTAGAGTA
The DNA here is from genome assembly GCF_041296235.1 of Equus asinus. Taxonomy (NCBI): domain Eukaryota; kingdom Metazoa; phylum Chordata; class Mammalia; order Perissodactyla; family Equidae; genus Equus; species Equus asinus. The sequence goes on along the minus strand of NC_091796.1, from coordinate 41,912,721 downwards.
AGAGATCATGAAACCAAATGTGGCAGAAATGAAACAAGAACAGAAGTATATGAAAAAGAACAAACTAGAGATTCTAAAAATCAAAATACACTCAATGATGAAATTTTCTAAAAAACTCAGCAGATGAGATATTCTATAACTGGACTTAGTCGAAGAGACAGGTTGGTAAATTAAGAGAGAGAATTGTATGCTTTCGCCTGAATGCAACACCTAGAGATAAGGGAGTCGTAAGACATGTGACAGAACAGTTAAGAATCAAGAACAGTTTGAGAAGCCCCAATATTCAATGATAGGAATTCTGGGTGAAGAAATAGCTAAGAATTTTTCAGAACTGGAACAAAAAGTGAATCCTCAGATTGCTAGTGCTTAATTGAATAAGTGAAAATAAATCTCCACATGCACTGTTGATTTCTAACTTTCTAGGAAATGATTTTGAAGTATGTGAAAACAACTAGGTGAAATTTCAGTTAAATTTGAGGCTATGTTTAGACTTGAGTTTTGCACTGTATAGATGTCAAATGCAATATTTTATATTACAGTGGTAATACATCTTATTTAACATATTGTCTAAGATTGATGGCTTTGGGGACAAAGAAACCTTATTACCTAAAATTATTACCTAAGCCAACATTATTGGAAACAAAAGTCTTTCTGATTATTTCCACTTCTATTCTTTTTTATACCATCAATCTATTTCAAAATCACCTTCCAAAATACAGTTTTTGTTGTTGGTGGTGTTTATTGTTTTAATAGAAGAGGCAAATGATTCTACTTCTGTAAATTTGCCTTCCAAACCCAGCTTTTTAAAATCTAGACTAGTTCTTAGCAATTTCAGATAAGAATTTGTTTTTTTAAATAAAGGATACCTCCACAAAGGCAAGTATAGATTTAAGAGTCCACATATAAATAGATATGACAATAAAATAAATATAGCATGTTGTGAAAAATCTTTATCACTTTGTCTGGAGCAGTCAAACTGAATCATTGAAAGAAAGATTATTTTCCTTTCTTCTTTTATCAAACCCTAACTCATCCCTAAAAATAAATTAGAGTTGATTATGTCAATTGACAATATGGTGTTTCCAATTTTACATTTTTACTTTATAGAAGGAGAAGTAATACTTAGAATTTGTAGAATTGCAGCTTTGAATTATTCCTTTTTACGTATTTAAATATTTATTCAGCAAAATCCAATTCATGTTATACATGGAATAAAATGCATTATATTGTGGCTATAAATGGTAGTTCCAAATAAAATGGTTAATTATTGTTAACAAATTAAGCATTAATATTATACATGAAATATAATACTTGCTAAATAATATACTGTTGATTCTTGATAGTCTCAGATATTATTTTATATAATAAATGCTATATAATTATACTGTGGTCTTATCATGGACAGTTGCATAAATCATTCAATTTTTCAGCCCTTGAAGTGGATGATTTCTCTTCCTAACAGCATTATAGATTAGCTGTTAAGAGCACAGTCTTTGGAGACTATCTGAATTTCAGGTTTGAATTTTATATTTGAAATTTCAACCCATCAGGATAAAGCCAGGAAAAATAAACCACTTTAAGTCTTCCAAAAAAAGAAATTAAATAAGAAAGTTACTCAAATGATGGAAGAGCTGAGATGTCAATCTGCAAGGCTGTTTAGAGATTAGCAACAATAGGAAGCAGCTCTCTCCTCCATGGCTGAGGGACCACAGGGAGAGGATGGTGTTTCCAAGGACTCAGAAGCCTGGTTGAAGCTAGAACCATGGAAGCTCTGCCGGTAGAGCTGAGATCTTGGAAAGAAGCTCATCTGGTGGGAGCTAGAACCAAGGAAGAAAAGCAGCTGAGCCCGGAGATGCCCCAGGAAGCAGAAAAACAAGAGGAGAAATATTCTAACTTCTCCCCTTCTCCCACCCTGTGATCTTCCACAAACGACTCCCATTGGCCACATCTTCCCAGAAGTGAGAGGGCAGGGAAGCCTGGGAAATGTAATTCTCTGTGATACAGAGTAAGGAAAGGGCAGGAAATAGAGATCTGAGAAAAAATGGGCTACTTAGCATCTTTGAATTTTTTCGTATTTTTCACTTGTAGAATAAGCATCACATTAAATTATGTAAACCTTACATTATGCATTTAAAGCACTGAGCAGAGTGCCTGCCATAAGCTCTCAATAAATGTTAACTACTTTTATGATAGAGTTTAAGTCCCTGTATTGTTTAAAATCTTAATCTAATCTTTATTGCGTTTGGTTGTTTTTAGTCCTTCTAAGTTATGGCCTCATACTCCAGAAGCAGTCCTCAGTGCTTCCTCTTTATAGCAAAGGTGACTTCCTTCTCTTCAGTTACAAAATCCTTACCAAAGGAATGCTGAAGACGTCATGGGTCAAAGGATATTTAGAATTTCTATTTGGATTTGAGGAAAAAAATTTAAAACAAATAGGTAGGCAGAACTTGTGCTATAGCTACGGTTTCTTCAGTGACACACCAGTGTCACTTCAGTATCTTCATCTGACACGCCAAGTTTGACACTTTAAATACTATTATCTTGTTTAATCCTTACCATGACCTAGTTCGTATATGATGTATCTAGGTATTATTATCACCATTTAAGAGATGAGAAGGTAACAGATCAGAAGTAAAATTCCTTGCTCAGAGTTATAATCTAACCACACCTGGTGTTGAAATCCAGGTATGCTCAATTCCAAGGCCATACTTTGACCACCGTTGGTGCATACTATCTCCCCACTACATTGATCTATTATTGTATTTTCAATTTTCATATACTAAACTTTCCTGAGAATTTAGTTGTCATTTAAAATGTTTCATAATCTAATTATTTTCATTCAATCCTTCAACAAATATTTATTAAACACTTACTATGTGGCAGGCACTCTTCAGAACACTGGAGTTTACAATCTAGCTGGAGAGAGACACAATAAACTGGGTCATTTTGTCTTGCTGTGTAACAAATTACTACTAAGTTAGCAACTCAAAACAACACACGTTGATTATCTCATAGTTTCTGTGATTCAGAAGTCCAAACACGGCCTAACTGGGTCCTCTGATTAGGGTCTCACAAGGTTGCAATCAGGTATGGACCAGGCTCAGGGCTCTTCCAAGCTCCCGTGTTTGTTGGCAGCATTTAGTTCTTGCAGATATAGAACTGTGAGCTTCAGAGTTTTGTTCAGCTGCTAGAAGCTGCCTGTAGTTCCTTGTCACATGACCCTCTCCATGGGGGCCTCTCAAAGCATGGCAGCTTGCTTCTTCAAAACCAGCAAAGAAGAAAGTCTGTAGAGCAAGTCTGCTAGTGAAATGGAGTCTTTTATAAGGATGGGATGCCACCCTAATCACAGGGGTGGCATCCCATCCTCTTTGCAATAAAATGTAACCTAATTCTGGGAGCGACATCCCATCATCTTTGTCATATTCTATTGGTTAGATGCAAGTCAGAGGTCCTGCCCACACCCAAGGGGAGGAGATCATACAAGGGCGTAAATACCAGGAGACGGGGATAATGGGGGCTACCTTGAAGTCTGTCTGCCACACCTCTAAATAAACATACATGGATAATATCAAACGGAAATGAGTACTCTACAGAGAATCAAAATAGGATGCTATGATTGAGTGTGGCTTGGTGTCTCTTGATTAAATGGTCAGGGAATGCCTCTTTGAGGAGGTGGCATCTGAACTGAGATCTCAGGGACTAGAGGAAGCCAGCTAGTCTGGCTGTGCTCACAGTGAGAGTGGCTGGAGAGCAGTGGATGACAGGGAAAGTGATATGAAATGAAGTCAGACTGGTAAGCAGAGACTGGGTCACATAAGGATTTACAAATGCACATATTTCTTCTCCATGCTATTATTAGAAGGCTTCAAATAGTGTGAGGGTGTGATCTGGTTATATATATTTTTTGAAAGGTCACTCAAATTGCTGTAATAAAAATAGATCATAGGGATTTAATAGTAGAAGGAAGGAGATCAGCAGAAGGCTACCACAGCATTCCAGGGGGTTAAGCAATGGGAGCTTGGGCTGGGGTAATAGTGGTGGAGATGGAGAGAGATAGACAGGCCTGAGAAATAGTTAACATCATTAAGACTTGCTGATATATTAGATGTGGGATATTAGGAATGGAGAAATCCAAGGAAAATTCCTCATTCTTTGTTCTTGCTACCTTGATAAAGACAATCTTGTGCAATCCTGCTTTTCTTCAAGAATAAATTTCAGTCTATGTTCCAATAATCTCCTTCTTGTGTTAATTATTGTGGCACATAGTTCTTTCATCCTATTTCTTGAAATGTTGCTTTATCAAGGAGCATCCTCAGTTTCTACTGGCCAACATCCATCCTGACTGGTTTCGACAACTGTCAGACAAGAACAGATGTTATCCTTGGTCATGTCCATGGACACTTTCTTATATAATTTGCTTATAAATTTAGAAAATGTGTAAAATGCAAATTTTAAACAAGGCTATCCAGTGTGGGGGATTGAATGATTTTTCTTAATGATGATTTCTTGTTAAATTAATTATTTTAATTCATCATCTTAAAGTAAATCAAAAGACCATGTACCGGAAAATGAAGTAACAGAGTTGTGTTTCTTTGTTTTGTTGTTTAATCAAAATAAAACTTTAATTTTTGGCCACCCACCATCCTTTTAAAATGAATTCATTGGCTGTAATCTTGTCCTGCCTCTCGATGAAATTGGGGTGTTTCCCATGAGCTTTTTGCTTATTCTTAGATGAGTAGATCTTTAAGTCACAAAGTCACAAAATATAGTTCCAATTTAGACATCAAAATGTCAAGAAAAACGTGTAGATAAAGCAAATAGGAGAATCAACTCTTCAACATTCAGTCAAAGGTAAGTCTTCTCCCCTTCCCAGGTAAGGCCTCTACAGTCGGCAACCTCTAGGCACAGGGGGTGATGTTGGCTTCTGCTCTGACATCCTTCATGGTCTCTCATTCTCTAGGGGATGTTTGCACCCCCATCAAGGATGAAACAGGGGAAGAGAGGAGAAGTGAGAACTTGGACTTGGTTGGGTGGCTTCACTCTCTTATCCTGGCAGTACTTCTCTTATAAGTGATTTCAAGGGCTGTATTGGGGGTCCCACAGCCTCCTTTCACTACAGTACTCAGAACACAGGCAAAAGGCCCAGCTTCACTGATGGCCTACCCAACCCAGGCACATATTGCTGGCATCCTTCCCGCTCACAGGGGCTCCAGCCCAGCTCCCTCTCCATGTGGGCCACATGTTGTCCACAGGAAACACATGAGCATCCTCTGGCAGGACACATTCTAGCTCTTCCAGCATGGCTGCCCTGGCTATTCCACCAAGCAGACAGCCTTTCCCTGTTCTCGCTGTGTCCTGGACTAACATCAGACCCCAGGAGCGGCATTGAATGGCAAAACATAGACATCAGTCAAGAAGTATAAATCACTCATTGTTAATTTGTCCAAAAGCTTTGTCACTGCTATTAGTAGTCCAGAATAGCAAATATTTTAATGTAATAAAGCTAGCTGTATCTAAATTAAATTAGTTTGGAATTTTTAAATTATCTTTTCTTGTCTTTCTCGTTCTCTCTCTATATAGATGGACACACACACAAATATATGCTACATCATATAGATATAAATGATGCATCATATAGATATACATAATACATGATATATAGATATATTGTGTGTGGATATATAGTTATAGATCTTAAGTACATCCAGACTCTTATTTCTGAGAACATTCTCATTTATCCACAGTAAAGCCTCACAGAGACAGCAGGTAGGATCTTGTCTTCAGCCTTAGGGCAACTACATCCCTTGCTTTGCCAGCACTGTTGATTGAAAGCAGAACCCCCAGATTAAAGGCAGGCACACCCTCGGCTCTTAAAAGCATCAAAATACGCAACGGAGCACTCTTTCAGTAGCGCTTCTTAAATCTTGATGAATTTGAATTCTTTTTTTCCTCTTTATGTTTTCTAAAAAACATGCTATATAAATATTCTTATCAAGAAGGCCAATGGAAATATATTTACTCAATAGAAATATAAAACTAACTTACTATGGAGCGTTTATAGACTGAGTAGTGAGAATGCCAGCCCCCACTCTACTCTCCTCCACCCCCTGCTCCCCTCCATGTTCACTATTTCACAACTGTCTGTTTTCTCCAGAGCTTGTCTATACTTGCTGATTACACTGTCAGTTGATGGTCCATTTCCTAGAGTATTCACTTCTTCTCATATTGCTTTAAGAAAAATGCGTAGACTCCCAGTAATATTACTCATAAATAATATACAAAATTATTTTGTTTAAGTCATGAATATCTCCAAATGTAGAGAGGGAAGGGGCAGGAAACCTGCCATGGATAGGACTCCAGAGGCATTCTGAATTGACATTGACCCTGGGGTATACTTATTACCTCTAACTGTGTTAGTAATTGTGTTCATTTGGATTTTCTCACTTCCTCAGGTGTGAGGGAACGTTCCACAGATCTTCAGAGCTTGTAGCCAAGATTCAGAGATCCTCTGCCCAAGAGAAGTGGTGTTTAAGCAAAATATATATTTGTTTTGACAGGGTATAATATATCTAACGTCAAGTTAGTTAAAACTTGAAGATAGCAAAGTTGGAAACATATCAGTACTCTATAATTTTTTCTTGGCGGCAAATCTCCTAGGGTCCTCTGTCCTCTTCTGATCTGAACAGTTGCTCCTAGGCCAGGCACTTAGTTGTCATCCTGGGTCTCCTTTCACTAGTAGCCTGAGTATTTTCTCCTCTCTTCTGTTGGAACTCCTGATTTCTGATCCTATGTCATCCTCTTTCTTAGATTAGTTCTCATTTTAATGAATAATATCCTCTACTAGCTTACGATGAAAGGACACATGAGAGAAAAAATAAAACATTGGATATCTGAAGATGTCTATATTCTATTCTTGTACTAAACTGATAGTTCGGCTAGGAATAGGGTTCCAGGTTCACAGTCATTTGCCCTAAGTAGTTCAAAGGCATTTCTCCTCTGTTTTCTAGCTTTCAGAGTTGCTGAGAATTTGATGCCATTCACAGTTAAGAACGAGGCAATGAAAGGCTGAATAGAAGCTCAGTGAGCATGGATAGCACTTATCAATTTATGGACCTTGTTACAGGGAAATTAAGTTCCAGAATCCCCAACTCTTGGTGTTTATGTCTTTGGTGGGAGGAGGGGACTGATAAGTTTTTTTCCAGAGAGGAATCATCTTCCATTTTCCAGTCTTGGAGGAATAATTCTGGCAGTCAGCATGTCTGAGCTAATGGAGGAAAGGGGTTAGGGTCTTACCGTTTAGAATGTAGACATTTATTTAACCCTCATTTTCAGCACGGGGTGACTGCAAGTCCAGAGTTGAACCTCTCCAGAGAGTAACCTTCTAATCTTCTTCTTGGGTAAAGGAGGGGTATCCATTGGTTGTGCAGAATTTAAAAGATAGAGTATTAACTACGCTGAATATTGACTCTTCACCTGGTTTTCCTCTCTATGTGCATTTGTCACCAGTCCTTGAGACCTTTGGGATTTTGAGGCACGAATCTACCTACTTCTGACTTCAACTCTCAAAGGTCTGCTGATTCAAATATCACTTGTCCATCTGATGTCTCCGTTCTAAAACATAGTTGCAATTGTCTGCTTACTCTCTGTCTTTATCCTTGTATGTTAACAGTTGTTTTAATGCCACTAGGTTGACAAAACAGTTGTTTTAATGATTTGAGTTTGATCTGGGGTGTATTTAACCTGCAGTATCTAACTAGAAACTCCTCTGAATTTATTTTCCCCACAATCCAATTCCTTTCCACAAAGAAGGTCTTATAAATATAATTTTCTCCATCTCATCTCGTTTCTTTTCATTGAGCAAAATTAAGTGAAAGTTATAGAAAGAAAAGTGGTAATACTAGAGATGAGAAGTCTAGTTTTCATAAACTTACTGTATTGGAGATAGAGATGAAAATCGCTAGGCCTACCAGAACCTGTATCTTTTTAGGCTCAATCTGATGTTAATTGAATTTAAGCCAGCTGAATATATGAATAGTGTAAGGTACAAGAATAAACTTAAATGATAGGTTTTTAAACGCTGAAAATATATTAGTAAAAATGATGTTTCATAGGTGGAGTGTAATTAAGGATTTTACAATGGAATTCTTTATATAATATATAAGTCTATCACTAGTCTTTAGAGAAGTTGAGTTTCAAAGAGTTCCAGTAACACAGGCACAAAACTATAGAACTGCCCAGACAATTTTTAGGCTACCATCTTAAATTTAAGAACCATAAAGAAATAAATAGCTACTCAGTTAGAAAGACTATAAAGTACTTCAGTAACTCAAGAGTTCTCCAATACTTTCTGGAACTCTCTTGACCTATTTACTTTCTTTTTCAAATATAGTAGGATACCTCGCCATCAAAATTTATTTTTATTTTTAATAATTACTGTTCATGTTATATCTCACTGAAAATACAAATCAAAGCTTTACCTCTTGCCCTTTTTGAAAAACAATCAGGCATGCTTGATAGAAAATATTTGAGGGAACAAGGAATCAATGTGGTATAATAAAAAAGGTCAACTATCAGAGATTGAACACAAATATTCTCTTTGCCAAAATCCCAATAAAGAACAAAATTTCAAATAACAGCAGTCTTGAAGCCAGAAGATAATGGAGCAATATCTTTAAAATTCTAGGGGAAATTAGTTCCTAACTTAGAATTCTATATCTAGTCATATAATCAATTAAGTGTGAGAACAAAATAAAAATATTTTCATATATGTCAAGTCTGAAAATAATTACTTCCAATGTACCCTTTCTCAGAAGCTGCTCTCTCAAAACAAAGGAATAAATCAAGAAAGCAGAAATCATGGGGCCTGGGAAACAAAAGTTCCAAAAAAGGAGAAAAGAGCAGAAATTCTAAGAATGAGAGGGAAGGGAAGTCCTAAAACTAATCTGATAAGGAGAACAGTCAGATCAAGCTGGAGCTGAGAGAGAATACCCCAGGAGGGATGCTAAAAAGCCCAAATCAAACAACTTAGCAAGTAAACAAATAAAAAAAACCTGAGTTTGAATGATCACCTCAGTTTTCAGAGCTCTGTGAAAGCATTGGGAACGACTTAATGAGAGTACAGAGAAATCTAGACAACAGGACAATTGTTAACTAACCCCAAGGAAAATATAAAATTACATGAAAAAAGAAATGCCATCATAGTGTGCTATGTGGTTCAGCTGTGAACAATACATACCTAGTCAGAATAACGTAAGCACTGAATTTTCATCTTATCAAAAATTATGGGATAGCTGAATTGGAAGGATGAGTTGAGAAATGTCTGTATGAAACAGGTTTTTTCCATTTGTTGGTTTTAAAGAGAGCTAAATGATAGTTTCATCTTCCATAAAAGGAATTTAATAGATTATATCTCAATTTTTAAACTGAAGAGTACATTTAAAATATTGTAAAAACAATCCCAGGAGCAGAACTAACAGGGGGTTGCCTCTGATAGGCAGGAATCGGGGATGGGGAGGGCTTGGGTGTGAGACTGCTAATTTTTCTCATAAACATTTTGTCATTTTATTTGATATTTTAAAGCAGATTGGTGATTTTTTTTCTAATGAGCGAGGAACAGCGGTTGAGACACTTAGATTTAAATCTTTGCCCTGGATTGACTATTCAGTAGCCCAAACGGGTTACTGAGTCCCCCGAACTACATCCCCAAAATTCCAGGGCAGTTTTTAGAGCAAAATAAGGAATCTCCAAATATTTCCTCCAGTATACACCTTAGCACTCAGGCATGTTTTAAGCATATTTTATGAACCCAGAAGCCCCAAATTCTTGACAAGGCATGGCCATATCTTTCCCACATACCAAGGGTTCTAAAGATTCGTGCTCAACCAGACTCCTGCCCCCCAGACCCTGTTAGATGGATCCTGCAGAGGCTGAGGAACAGTAAGGCCCAAAGTGGGCCATAACCTCTAAGAGATTTCCCAGACAACAAGGGGAATTTCCAAGGCATCACTGGATCCCCTAGGATTTTAGAGACACTCAAGTCTAAAGTTGCAACATAAGAGTCTTTGAGACAATTCTGAACGACCAATAGAAGGGATGGCCGTCCATGCCAAAGCCAAGAGGGTGGCTCCCTTACGGCACAGTGTGTTTATCATGTAAGGAAAAAACAGTGTGATTTCTCTTTAATTCAAATTTCTATCTATGTATCTAACAAATATTTTTACAAGAATTTTTAAAATCTTTTTTTTCACGCTTAAAAAGACTGAACATATTTGTTTAATTATTCTTAAACTAGTACTTTTGGAAATTTGTATATAAATAAAATAGAAATAGAAGATTGTTTGAAGCAATTGGTGTCTGGCATTGTGTTTTAGCACACGCCTTTGCTTTTCTGTATCTCATCACAGTTGCTATTTACAAAGCAAACTGCACCTCCTTAACATTTCTCACTCTGAAAAACAGACCCACATTCCTCTCTTATCAGGGGCTGGTCCCTTGCACTCAAAGTTCAACTAAAGCAACTCACACTTGTTTTACTTATTTGACATGCTTTACCTTCTCTGAGAAAAGAATGTGTGCACCAAGCCGTGCTGAGTACAAATTTTATCAGCTGCATATAGATGTTTTATATTTATAAACACACACAGTTATAGACTGTTTCCAGCCTATTTAAGTTACTTAAAAATGGATATAGCAACTGTCTGCCTACTACCTTACAGTTTTAAAGCAAGTAATCTTTTATTAACCTAAATTAACAAAAAGAAGTAATCATATATATCAATTTATGTCTGTATATAAAAAGTCATATTTTAAAAGCATTAATTGAATCTTTCATTCTCATTAGCACCTTGATCTTGGGCAAGATTTCAGATTAAAAGGGTTCAACCCGTATTATCGCAGTGGAAGTGGTCATTTCTCCTTCTTCAGCTGGTTAGTGGGTTTTTAATTATTTAACATCTTGATCTAAACCTTTGACAGTAGCAGCCTTCAGGGAGTCTTGTGCCTTAGATTTTGGGTTGCTATTCCCAGTCAGTCACGGATACAGTCCTGAGCCCAAACAGAACTGTGTGGAGGGCTCTGACCCAATCTTCACTCCTCTATTACCTCCCTCCACCAAAAAAAACAAACAAAATGTGTTTTTGTTTTGAGGGACAATTTACATAAAGGAGAATGCACAAATCTTAGATGTACAGCTAAAGGAATTCTGACCTATGTATATACCAGGTAACCAATACCCAGATCAAGATAGAGAACATGTCTATCACTCTAGAAAATTCTTCCACGCTCCTTTCCAATCATAGCCTTCTCTTGTCCCAGAGGTAACTGCTTTTCTGATTTCTATCACCATAAGTTAGTTTTTCATATTCTCTGCATGAACTTCATGCAAATAAAATTATAAAGTCTATACTTTGGTGTCTAGCTTCTTTTGATCAAGATAATGTTTTTGAGATAAATACAAGGCTTAAAGTTTAGAAAAAGAAAGTACAAATGGCCTTTCTTCACAGATGGCCTAATTATGTTTGTAAAAATCTTACAGTAGCACAAAAAAAATGCCTCTAACTACTAAGAAATTTAGCAAGGTTTCGGCTACAAAGTCTCTATATACAAATCAATGGAGCTTCTACATCTTTTGAATAACTTCACCGTTGATTAAAGAAGAAATTATTTTCTGGAATGGACATATTCTTAAAGAAATAGACCCAGGGACACACACAAACACACTCTAAAACAAACAAGATTAATGTGTTGACAAAAGACCTAAAATATCCCTAAAACCTAGTAACAATCAAGATATTTTCAAAAAGAAAGTACTAGGCAACGCATAGAAGAAAATGTTAAGTTCTCATACCCATGATTTTGTCCTTTCCTTGAGGAATTTATATATGCATATATAATATATATTTGTTCATGTACATATGTGTATTATATTCTTATTTCTATGTAAAAATATGATTTTTAAACTCAAGTTGCAAAGCATTTTATAGAGTGTGGTCCACTAGAAGTGGGACTTTGTGCTTCTCTGCTTACAAAATTGAAGATTCTCTTATGAGTAAAGAATTAAATGGAAACAGTTAAATTGTCTTAACAAAACTGAACTACTCCTGCATAGTCAGTGTGTGTGTGCATGTGTGCATGTAGGTGCATGTTCTCTGTCTTTAAAAGTGTTAGCACTCACCAAGCATAACCGGCCAAATGAAATAAGGGCAAGCCTTAAATAGATATAATCAAGTTAAGTAAAGTTTAAAGGTTGATTGCAGACTATGTACAAAACAAGGTTACCAGACAATTTGCTTTTGTACAGCTAACTGAATAAATATAGAAGATAATTGTAGACACGTTTATTTTGAGATTTCCATGTGGTAGACCCTGTGCTAAGGACTTCACGTTCCTTCTCTCATGTAATACTCACTAAAACTGAAGCAGGTATTATTTTCCCCATTTTATGGAGGAGAAATCAAGGTTTAGAGTTTCAAGAATTGCCCCAAGGTTACACAATAAGTAAATAAAGAAACCAAGAGTCTCATCAAGAGCTCGCTTCCATGCCCTCACACCCCTTTGCTGTTTTCCTATCTACAAGTCAGAATTCTCCATTTCTTCTTGGATCATCCCCTCAGTGCAGGGGTAAATTGTTATGCTTAAATAAATTTCTTGTGTCTGCATTGCAATGAAATAAATACTCAAACCATGTAAGAGCAATGTGATTTAGAAACTAAATTCTACTAAAAGAGATCATAATAACTGAAATAAAAATTTGTCATAGTCTAATAAAATAGTTTTTTTTTTTACGTTTTGAGCAAATAGTGATTTCCTGTAACAGTCACTTTCATATGTGATTCTCATATAGATATCACAGCAACTCCATGGGAAAAGCATTTCTACAATTTTACAAAAGAGCACACTTAGGTTCAAAGGTGAAATGATTCTCACTCAAAATCGCAACAGCTGCCTGTACCTGGACAGTGACAGAGCTCCTACAAACTGAGGACATGAACAGAGTTCACAGAAGGAAAAAACCAAATGCCAATAAAAACATTGAACCTCAACTGCATCAAAATCAGAGAGATCCACACTAAAGCAACAAATACTGAACACCTTTTATGCATCAAGTTGGCACATATAAGGAGTTCAAACTTTTCCGATGACTAAAAGGATGTGCAGGTGAAAGCATTCTCCTTCATTCCTGGTAGGTAGGTGAATTGCTACAACTTTTTGGAAAGTCATCTAATTAATACCTAGTACAATTAAAAATTCCTTTACATTTTAGTGATTGACTAGAGAAAGATTAGTCTTTTCAACAAATAGCACTGAAGCAATGGGACAACTATAGGTAAGACAATGAGCTTCAAAGTACCCCTCAGACATTATGTCAAAATTAACTGCATATATATGTGTGTATATATGCATGTGTGCACAATTGTATGTGTGTGTGTGTATCTGTATGTATGCAGTATGTTTCTATAGGTACTATTGTACAGATGATTCTTAAAAGAGAGAGGTTTAGAGGTGTAGTGGAAATAAATGATTAACTTTATGTAACTATTGTGTAATTTCAGTGGTTAAGTAAACATTTGTTCCTTTCGTTAAAAAAAGAATCTCATAAGCTAATACCTCTTATACGGGCATGTGTGTTTTGGAAGAATGTTACTTCCACAGAAACATAAATTTAAATCTTACCATACACAGAATGACGCTTAAAGAAATGCTTTTTAAGTATTATTTATCTGTGATTTTAGTCTTCAGGACATGATGAGAATTGAGGAAATTTGAGGAGTTTCTTGTCAATTACAGAAATCTTTAAGTTCTTAGCTTTAGGTAGATTTACATTTGTAATGAGCTATCAGCTTGAACAAACTTCAAAATAATCTGTAATATTTCAACCCAATATTGAGTGAAAACTGATTTTAAAAGCATAATTTTCTTCAGCATATCTTATGGAATTAATGGAGCATAACTATAGTAATAGCCACATAATAAAAGGCATAAGAAATTGTAAGGAAATTGCTTTATCATTTAATCCCTTTTAAGCAGGAATATTATTTAGTTAGCTACTATATTTAATTATTATTTAGTTATACATCACTTGTAGTGACGTGTGTATTTTGCGAAGTCAGAGATAATATTTAAAAGTATATAAAATTCACACCATATCTTTATTAATAAAAATGATATTCTTTTTCTTAATGGAGTAACATAGCCTATTTCAAATGCTTTCCAAAATATAATTCTTTAACATCAACAGTACTAATCAACTTTCTGTTTTCAGGTAAAATCTTCACGTGAGTAGAGAGAATTTTTAATGCCCTTTAAACAGAAATATATTCCCCAGTATCATAGATACAAATTACCATAAGGTAAAAATTCCTGAAGGTGGCAGCATCTCAAGCAAATCTGTCCTCAACCTTTGCAGCAAGCTGTTCTTATTTATGAAGTATTACTGCATTGGCTGGTTAAAATGCCTAGTAACATTACAAACCATTATTAACTGCAAAAGCAATGCAACTGTAATCACCATAATGATGTGATTCCTAGAAGATTCCTACTTAAAGTATGGTCTGTGCTTATAAATATATATGTTATACTCAATACGAATATCTTTGTCAAGGCCTCATATCTGTGAAGATCTCCATTCCCTGATTTGTAACAATAATTTTCTTACTAATAAGTGTTAGCAAAGTGACAAGGTGGCAGAGATACCTTTCAATATTCCAATTTCCAGCTTTGAGTCATTTTTTTTATCGGAGGAAAATAATTTTAATGTTAATTTATTCTTTACACTTCTTGAAATATAAGGAAAATAATCATGATAAATATTATGAATCTTATGATTCTTAAAACTAAGGAGGACCACATAAATCAGGAGATAAGGGGGCCAGCTCCATGGCCGAGTGGTTAAGTTCTCACGCTCTGCTTCAGCAGCCCAGGGTTTAGCCGGTTCAGATCCTGGGCACAGACCTAGCACAACTTATCAGGCCATGCTGAGACGGCATCCCATATAGCACAACCAGAGGTACTCACAACTAGAGTATACAACTATGTAGTGGGGGACTTTGGGGAGAAAGAAGGAGAAAAACAAAGAAGAATAGCAACAGATGTTAGCTCAGGTGCCAATCAAAACAATAAAAATAAAAATCAGGAGAAAAATTCTAATTTAAACACTGGGTTTTAAAGTACTTATTCAATTCATAGTTTTAAATGAAAACCCATGAATTTTTCTTGTCCACCAATAAAATAGTATTTGATGATGTAGTTTTTTTTGCTGAGGAAGATTTGCCCTGAGCTAATATCTACTGCCAATCTTCCTCTTTTTGTATGTGAGCTGTCACCACAGTATGGGCACTGACAGACGAGTGGTGTAGGTCCATGCCTGGGAATTGAACCCAGGAGCCCAAAGTGGAGCATGCCAAAACTTAACCACTAGGCCACTGGGGCTGACACTGATGATGTAATTTTGAAGCTATAATGCTCTATATAGACGGCTGTGGCTGTTATCATTATTATTAAAAGCCAAGTTTCCTGACTTATTCTTTGTGATTAGAGACTCTTATAGGAAGAGAAAGTTCATTATCATGGCCAGTATGATCACAGCCATCCATGACAAAATACCCCATTAGAGAACAAAGTCCCTCAAGGGAAGCATTAGCCTGTAGGAACAATTGAAACACATGGTTCATGCTTTTTTAGTGTCAAGGTGGCGGCACAGGTGGACTCTGGACTCACCTCCTCCCACAGACACAACAAATTTACAAATACTCTTGGAACAATTACCCCTGAGAGAGAACTGAAAACTGGATAAAAAGAATCCCCATAACAAGGGACAGTGCTGACTGAGGTGGAAGAGGCAGAAACTCCTTTCTAGAAAGAAAAAAGCCACTTTTCAGCTGCAGCACTTCATAGCCAGGAGCAATCTTAAGGTACAAAGCCTTCCCCAGAGAAGTGGGAGCTCTGAGCGAGGGAGTGTTACCACTATAAGCAGCTTTTGGACTCAGTACAACCGAGACAAGTGTTATAATATCTGGCTTTGCTGGCTATTAACTACAACAGGGAATATCTCCAGAAAAGCTACCAGATATAAAGGGGGCAAAAGCCTTTTCTTAAAGGGCCCATACACAAATTCACCCATTTTGGAAAGCAACCTAAAATCACCAGAAAGAAAGGTGTACAGTCCTTTGGTGAAAAGAGACTCACTTGATAGGCTCTGGGTGCATCTAGGTGAGAGGTGAGACCTCCCCAGGGCCTGAGACATTGGTGGCAGCCATTATTGTGACCCAGTTCAGGTGTGCTGACACAGATGCTGGCAGATGCCATTGGAGGTCTTCCCCTGGCGTGTTAGCCGAGGGGTCTGCCCCACCTACAAGAGCACTGACATAATCCAGCTCAGCCAGGGCAGGCAACAGCAAGCCCTCAGGCAACTTGTGGGCCTGAATAGGTGGGGTGCCATGATCCTCTCCAGGCAGGAGAGTGGGTTTGCTTTTGAGGGGCAGAGCGTACACAAGGAGTGGATGGAGTGTGTGGGGCCTCTGCAGTGGGGTGACTGGTTCTGCTTCAGTGGCTCTGGGCATGCACACAGGGCAGGACTGCATTGACAGGATGTGTGACCCTGCCAGCAGTGGGGCTTATCAGCTGCAGCAGACTTGTGCTTCTCAAACAACTACATAAGGGATTGGCCCCACCTTCCAAACCCTGAAAGAATTGGGTGTTCTCATGCCTGGGGCCATCCCCACTCAGCTGCAATCCTGAGAGAGCTGACAACAGCCTTGCAGGCTGGAGGCCAACAGCAATTGTAAGCCCCTGGGCCAGCAACAAGCCATGCTGGGGGTCTACTCACTGAACAGAAAAACTGCAACAGAAATGTGCTATTAGACCTTGCAACCAACAATGCTGGGCTTCCCGATACCTGATAAAGTAACTGAAGGGTCCATAGCAGCCACATGCAGCTGAGCATTACAACTAGCTGGTGAGGGGGACATCCTAGCCTCCCCAGGCACCTGCAGCAAGTGCAACCATGCCACAACAGAAGGACACATGTAGCCCACACAGAAGACACTCCTGGAACACTTGGAATTAGGATGAGAGGGAACCACACTGCTGGGCCTCATAAGACATCTTACATAAGGCCACCTCTCCAAAATGGGGAGACATAGGTGATCTGCCTGATACATAGATATAAACACAGAGAAAGTGGTAAAATAGGAGACAAAGGAATACGTTCCAAATAAGGGAACAGGAGAAATCCTCAGAAAAAGGATGAAACAAAACAGAGCTAAACAATCTACTTGATAAAGGGTACAAGCTAATAGTCATACAGATGCTCATTAATTTTGGAAGAAGACTGGATGAATTCAGTGAGAACTTCAACAAAGAATTGGAAAATATAAAAAAGAACCAATCAGAAATGAAGAATACAGTAATGGAAATGAAAAATTCACTAGAAAGAATCAATAGCAGAGTAGATGATACAGAGGAACAGATCAGTGACCTGGACGAAAGACTAGAAGAAATCGCCCAAGCTGAACAGATAAAAGAAACAAGAATTAAAAAGAACAGGGACAGTCTAAGGGACCTCTGGGACAACATCAAGTGCACTAACGTCCATATTATAGGTGTCCCAGAAGGAGAAGAGAGGGCCAAAGGGGCAGAGAATCTATTTGAAGAAATAACACCTGAAAACTTCCCTAACCTAAGGAAGGAAACAGACATCCAGGTACAGGAAGCACAGAGAGCACCAAACAAGACAAATCCAAAGAGGCCCACACCAAGACACATTATAATTAAAATGTCAAGAACTAAAGATAAAGAGAGAATCCTAAAAGCTGAAAAAGAAAGGGAACAAGTTACATACAAAGGAAACCCCATAAGGCTATCAGCTGACTTCTCAGCAGAAACCTTATAGGCTAGAAGCAAGTGGCACAATATATTTAAAGTGCTGAAAGGAAAAAAGGTACAGCCAAGAATACTTTACCTGGCAAGGTTATCATTCAGAATGGAAGGAGAGATAAAGAGTTTCCCAGACAAGCAAAAGCTAAAGGAGTTTACCACCAAGAAATCAGCCTTACAAGAAATGCCAAAGGGACTTATTTAAGTGGGAAAAAAAGACCATAAACAGGAATAAGAAAATTATCAACAAAAAAAGAGCAATAAAATCACTGATAAAAGCAAATATACAGTAAAGGTAGCAGATCAACCACCTATGAAGCTAATATGAAGGTCAAAAGACTAAAATACTAAAATGATCTATTCCCATGATAAGAGGGTAACAGACACACATGCACAAAAAAAGAGTTTAGATGTGATATCAAAAATATAAAATGTGGGAGGAGAGGAGTAAAAGAGTAGAGCTTTTAGCAAGAGGTCAAACTAAAAAGACCATCAACTTAATACAGATTGCTATATATGTAGGTTATTGCAAATGAACCTCATGGTAATCACAATCCAGAAACCTGTAATAAATATACAAAGAAATAAGAGAAAGGAACACAAACATAATACTAAAGAAAGCCATCAAACCACAGGGAAGAGAGCAAAAGAAAAAAGGAACAGAGAACTACTAAAACACCCAGAAAAAAAAGTAACAAAATGGCAATAAACACATATTTATCAAGCTACTTTAAATGTCAATGGACTAAATGCTCCAATCAGAAGGCATAGGTTGGCCGACTGGATAAAAAAACAAGACACGTATATATGCTGCATACAAAAGACACACTTCAGACCTAAAGACACTCACAAACTGAAAGTCAAGGGAGGGAAAAAGATACTCCATGCAAATGGCAATGAAAAGAAAGCTGGGGTAGCAATACTTATATCAGACAAAATAGACTTTAAAATAAAAACTGTAACAAGAGACAAAGAAAGGCACTACATAATGATAAAGGGAACAATCCAACAAGAGGATATACACTTGTAAATATCTACGCACTCAACATATGAGCACCTAAATATAGAAAGCAATTATTAATAGACATAAAAGGAGAAATAGACAGTAACACAATAATAGTAGAGAACTTTAACACTCCACTTACACCAATGGATAGATCATCCAAACAGAAGATCAATAAGGAAACATTGGCCTTAAATGACACATTGGACCAGATGGAGGAACATGGAACATTCTCCAGGATAGATCACATATTAGGCCACAAAACAAGTCTCAATAAATTTAAGAAGACTGAAATAATACCAAGCATCTTTTCTGATCACAACAGTATGAAACTAGAAATCAACTACAGGAAGAAAACTGGAAAAGCCACAAATATGTGGAGATTAAACAAAATGCTACTGAACAACAATTGGGTCAATGAAGAAATCAAAGGAGAAATCAAAAAATACCTGGAGACATATGAAAATACAACATGCCAAAATTTATGGGATACAGCAAAAGCAGTTCTGAGAGGGAAGTTTATAGCAATTCAGGCCTACCTCAACAAACAAGAAAATTCTCAAATAAACAATCTAATAGTGCACCTAAAGGAATTGGAAAAAGAAGGACAAACAAAGCCCAAAACCAGTAGAAGGAAGGAAATAATAAAAATCAGAGCAGAAAAAAATGAAATAGAGACTAAAAAGCAATAGAAAAAAAACAATGAAATGAAGAACTGGTTCTTT
This sequence comes from Equus asinus, assembly GCF_041296235.1. Lineage (NCBI taxonomy): Eukaryota > Metazoa > Chordata > Mammalia > Perissodactyla > Equidae > Equus > Equus asinus. Next base: position 41,893,122 of record NC_091796.1, on the reverse strand, counting down.
GAAAAGAGAAACAAAATTGACAAAACTTTTAGCTAGACTCACCAAGAAAAAAAGAGACAACTCTCAAATAAATAAAATCAAAAATGAAAGAAATTACATTTGGACACCTCAGAAATACAAAAGATTAGGAGAATACTGTGAAAAGCTATACACTAATAAATTGGATAATCTAGAAGAAATGGAAAAAGTCTTAGAATCATATAACCTTCCAAACTCGAATCAGGAGGAAGTAGAGAACTTGAATAGACCAATCACCAGAAAGAAGATTGAGATACTAATCAAAAGCATCCCAAATAGTAAAAGTCCAGGACCAGATGGCTTCCCTGGTGAGTTCCACCAAAGATTCAAAGAAGACTTAATACCTATCCTTCTCAAACTCTTCCAAAAAATGGAAGAGGAGGGGAAGCTTCCTAACTCACTCTACAAAGCCAACATTAACCTGATTCCAAAACCAGACAAGGACAACACAAAAAAGGAAAATTACAGGCCGATATCATTGATGAATATCAATACAAAAATCCTCAAAAAAAATACTAGCAAATTAAATACAACAGTATATTAAAAAGATCATACAATCATGATCAAGTGAGGTTTATTCCAGGGATGCAGGGATGGTTCAACATCTGCAAATCAATCAACACAATATACCGCATCAACAAAATGAAGAATAAAAATCACATGGTCATCTCAGTAGAGGCAGAGAAAGCATTTGACAAGATTCAGCATCCATTTATGATAAAAGCTCTGAATAAAATGGGTATAGAAGGAAAGTACATCAACATAATAAAGGCCATCTATGACAAGCCCACAGTTAATATCATTCTCAATAGAGAAAAACTGAAAGCTATCCCTCTAAGAAAAGGAACCAGACAAAGATGTCCCCTTTCATCACTCTTATTTAACACAGTATTGGAAGTCCTAGCCAGAGCACCCAAGCAAGAAAAGGAAATAAAAGGGATCCAAATTGGAAAGGAAGAAGTGAAATTGTCACTATTTTCAGATGACATGATTTTATATATAAAAACCCTAAAGAATCCACCAAAAAACTTTTAGAAATAATAGAAAAAATAACAAATGGGACTACAACAAACTAAGAAGTTCTGCACAGCAAAGTAAACCATCAACAAAATGAAAAGACAATCTAACAATTGGGAGAAGATATTTGCAAACCATATATCTAATAAAGGGTTAATAACCAAAATATATAAAGAACTCATACATCTCAACAATAGTAAAACTAACAACCCAATTTAAAAATGGGCAAAAGACCTGAACAGACATTTCTCCAAAGAAGATAGACAGATGGCCAACAGGCATATGAAAAGATGTTCAACATCACTAATTATCAGGGAAATGCAAATCAAAACTACAATGAGATATCACCTCATGCCTGTCAGAATGGCTATAATTAATAAGACGGGAAACAACAATTGTTGGAGAGGATGTGGAGAAAAGGGAACTCTCATACACTGCTGGTGGGAGTACAAACTGGTGCAGCCACTATGGAAAACCGTATAGTTTCCTCAGAAAATTAAGAATAGACCTACCATATGATTCAGCTATTCCACTGCTGGGTATTTATCTAAAGAACATGAAAACACAAATGCGTAAAGATATGTGCACCCCTATGTTCACTGCAGCATTATTCACAATAGCCAAGAATTGGAAGCAACCTAGATACCCATCAAGGGAAGGATGTGGATACGTACACAATGGAAAACTACTCAGCCATAAAAAACAATGAAATCTGGCCATTTGTGACAACATGGGTGGATCTTGAGGGTATCATGCTAAGCAAAATGAGTTAGAGGGAGAATGTCAAATACCATATGATCTCACTTATAAATAGAAGATAAAAATAACAAAAAACGAACACGTAGAGTTAGACATTGGATTGGTGGTTACCAGAGGGGAAGGGGGAAAGAAGGAGGGTGAATTGGATGATTTGGCACATGTGTATGCTGATGGACTGTAATTAGTCTTTGGCTGGTGAACATAATCTACACAGAAATCGAAATACAATGATGTACACCCGAAATATATGTAATGTTATAAACCAACGTTACCATAATTTAAAAAATTAAATTAAAAAAAGATACATATGGTTCATTAATAAATATCATATTATTTCCAGATCTTTCCATCCATCTCCAATTGGGTTGTACCAAAATTCTCCCATACTCATACAACCCCTGAAGAGGGAACCAGAATTTTCTCAGTAATAGCAGCCATTAGTCCTTTACCATATCATTCATCAACAGAGTTCCCCTGGATCTAAGTATTTTTCCTTTAAAATGAGATGTATTACTTGATTTCCAGTCACTAGTTTATTATTCCATGTTTAAAAATGTGGATAAACATCTAAATTCTACAGTGTTTGTCAGTAACCTCTTGTCTAAATTTTAATGCCCATTTATCATGTATACTATGTTAAATTACCATATAATCAAGTGTTTCATAGAAGAATAAGGCCCCCTTTAGTGTCACAAGTACAGAGATGCAGTGTTTCTTTGCAAATGGTAACATGCAAGCCAGCTAGCCCATTTATGGCCACAGAGTTTTGCAAAGAGAAAGTCCCTGGAAGGCAAAAATGCAATCTCAGCAATTTTTTTTCCTTAGACTTTCTCCAACTAGAATTTTTCTCTCTATTCCTATTGCATTTTCATCTTATCTTTCTTTACATTTCTTTCCTTTACTCTTCTGCACATGATTATTCTTCCTTTATTGATTTTCTTTCTTTTTTCATCTCTGTTCCTTCTGTCTTCAGTTTCTGACTCTATGAGCCTAGTGGATATTAGGAATTTTCCTGGGGCATTTTCCGAAGGTTTAGGAACAGCACCAGGACGGGACTTGAAGTCACAAAAGCAACAATAGCACTGACTCTGGGTGGTGATGGGCAATGACTGCACCTGATGATTTACTGAGACGTTATTGAATACAGGAAAAATGGAAAAGTGGACAAAGAAAGTTCAATGAAGTTTACTTACAAATTCAAAACCTAAAATTTATAACATACTCATCTAGTAAATCTGCTTTTTTGTATATCTGGGACTAGTAAGTTAAAAACTGTCAAAAGATTTACCGTAAATTCCTCAGCTAATATTATAGACTATACCCAGCAAGTATATTACAGATACAGATGAAAAAGTGTAGAGAGAAAAACTGGGCTCCTTTATTTTATATTTTGCTAAATACGGCTTGAGGAAGAGGAGATGTAGGAAAAAGAATGAGAAAGCTATTTTAAACTGGAAATGGGATCACCTAAGCAAGAGTGATATAATAGAAGACAGAGAAATATAGAAAGGAGAAAATAGGCATGATTGGAGTGTGGGAACTTGAAAGAAATAAGAGAGAAATGAAAGTTGGTATGCAAGAAACAATGAAAGTATTCATATAAGTAATTAACAACTGCCTTGGAGGAAAATTAAAGGACATGGGCCAGAAAAAAAAAAAAAAAGATAATCAAGATTATAATGTTTGGGAATGAGACAGAGAGACAGAGAGAAATGAAAATGATCTAGAGGCCAAAAAACAAATTCTTGTTCACCAAAGTAGCAAGGAGGAAATAAATTTGGAAAGTAACATAGAAGAAAAAGCAGGAAGATTTTGCCATGAAGAGAAGGAAGGGTTGGTCAGACCATCTGCCAAGTGGAGAAGATTTAGACTTTGAGACAAAGGAATATGAGTGACTGTAGTGTGAGGAGTGTTTTGCCATAAACCAAGTAGAGCGAAAACACGAGTTCTAGCCAACAAGCTGATTTTCACAGCAGGCATGAAAGTACAACAAACACATAATTTAAGTATCATTGAAAGCAGAGATGACACTAATTGTATTTTAAACTCTTCATAATCTCATGGGATGTGATAATAAGTGAATTACAGACAGCATGAAGCTCAATTCTGGTGCTCAACTAAAGTCACACAATAAAAAACAAAGTTAGCAAGCAGAAATTTGTGTTATGATTCCGTGTGAGCTACCTGGAAATTTTTAGGTACTTTGCCTTTGAAACACATTTACTTGTTTCCTGATCCCTCCTGCAAAATAAAGGTGTACTTTGCCAAAGTGAACAGAGAAAGGAGAGCCAGGGCAGAGTCACCCTAAGCGTTCCTCCCTCCTCCTTTGCCCTTGGGTAGAACAGACTAGTTCCGCAAAAGGTGCAGAGTCCTTAGCCTCCACCCAGTTTCAAACTTCCCATTAGAATATTGACTCTCCTCTACAGACTTCTCTATAGTACAAGGAAATGAGAACACAAGAATGTAATGTAAACTCATAGTTTCTACAATTGGCAGATAATAGTCGGTGTTAATTATTCCTTGAGTAGCCCATAATACTTGACCTCTTCATATATACCTGTGGTGGCAGAGGAATTCCATTTATATAAAGGCCCTCAGATCTTTAGAGAGCCTAGGTAAACACTGGAGATCCTGGCCAGGTTCTCGGGCAGCTGAGTCAGAACACTAAAGATTAGGGAAAGGGCTATTTTTTTTTTTCTTCAAACTCAAGGAAGGCAGCCTTTGAATTATTACCCTTCTAGACAGACAAGAGGAAATGTAGACGCCTCTGCACACAGGAAAGCAGAGTCTTGGGCCCAGGAAAGGGACTTTGCAATATATTTTGCTGGCCTGCTGTCCTTAGGCAATTCTAAAGGGATTCAAAATTTCTTCACATAAACAAATTTATAAGAAGCTCTGTCCAGACTCATAGGGAAGGTTTATTAGTTTTTAAATTAACATATAAATATGGTGCACCTATGGTGCCTATGAAAAGTGCACCTATCATAGGCACATGGCTCAATGAATTTTTATCAGGTAACTACACCCCATGTAACCAGCTCCCTGATCATGATCTAGAACATTATCAGAAGGCCCTCCATCACCAACTTCACATGGAACTACTAATTTGAATGCTAACAGCATAGTTTTGCCTGTTTTTTTATTTTTTTAGCTTTTGTTTATTTAGTTTAAATAAATGAAATAATGCTGTATGTTCTCTTCTGTATCTGGCTTTATCCACCCAATATTATGTTTGTATGATTCATCCATATATTTGGGGGTAGTTATGGATTGGTTATTTTCATTGCTGTATAGTATTTCATTATTTGAATATACTGTAATATATTATCCATTGTACTATTGATGGACATTTGAACAGTTTCTACTTTGGGGATATTATGAACAGTACTACTATAAACATTCCCATATGTATCTGTCTGCACATATATCCATTCATTTATGGCAAGTATATATATAAAAAGAAAGTAGAATTGCTAAGCCATAGGGTAGGTACATGTTCATAGGTTTTAGTGCCAAACAATTTTCCAGAGTGTTTCTACCAATCTACATTCCAACTGTAATGTGTGAGAGTTCCCATTGCTCTACATTTTTGACAACCCTCAATATTTTCCGCTTTTTTATTTTAGCCTTTCTGATGGGTGACCCTAAGAGTTTAGAGCTGTACTCTAACACTTGTTGAGGAGTCTCAGATCCAGATCTTGAAATTTCCAGTTGTAAATGATGTATTTGGATCTCATATCTCACAATGGTATGCAGCATCTTTTCGGTAATTAAAAATCAATTGATTTTTTTAGAAACTTACCCAGCAAGCCAAATTTACTCATCAACAAGGGTTTCGAAAAACCCTTGAGGGGTCAATTCTTCAATTCAATCACATTCAATGAACCTGCAGTTTCAAGGACATATATATTTTGAAGTAATTTCACTTTTCTTCCTAGCACTTTTACTTTTAATCATTCTAATTATCTGCTGTTTTATAGATTTATCCAGAATGCTTTGGTGTTTTCCAAAGCCAAAAAAGGACCCATTAGAAAACTTGCTCTAGATTAAAACGTTATCCATTAAGTTATTACTACCTGATATTTACTACGATAATTATGAGAGATGCAAAGATTAATAAAATAAAATCCCTTTTTGTCAGCAACTCACAAACTAAGGAGAAAGCTAGTAATAGTTAACATTCTTTGAGTGTTTCCTGTACGCACTTCACACATATCATCTCATTTAATCCTTACAGCAAACATAGGAGTAGGTTCTATTATTGTCCCTTGTTATAGATGAGGAAACTGAGGCACAGAGATATGAAGAAACTTGTCTGAGGTAGCAATGATGTAGAAATGGAATTTAAACCCAGGAAGTCCAATTCCAGAGTTCACTTTTAACCATTACACCGTCCTATGACTATAACAAAAGACAGAACAGGATATGTGCTTTAAAAATCACTCTAAAAACTAAGTTCTCTGAGAGATACAAGTGAAAGAGATGAATTCTGACTGTGGAAGATGGGAACTTTATGGAAATGCCATAGAATGAGCTGAGGCTTTAAATAGGTAGTACTCTGAAAGAAAAAAACAAGAAGAAATGGAACCTCACGTAGAGAGAACAATACAGATTCTAAACTCCTTGGGGAAAGGAAGTGTGTTTTATTATTGTAACCTGAGACTAGAAGAAGGTCTGTAGGTTAGCTGAGGTTGGATGAATGCAGACATTTGGGACATGTCGGGTCTTACATGCATCCTGTACCCTGTACTGCAGTTCAAGTGGCTGATGGACTCAAGAGTGCATGGACACATAAATGGGCAAAGAGCACATTCAGAAAAGCAGTACTTTGGGGTCAGCATAACCAAAGTATAACCTCAGCCTAACGTTTCAAATTTCTCATTCTGCACAATTTCTTTTACACTATAATGTTGGGATCTTTAATTGAAGTAACGTCTTTCAAAATTCTGGGAATGGCTTTGCTAAAGGATCATTAAACTTAATTGCATATAAACTAGGCCAAATTTTAAATCACTTTCAATAGTGTTATTTTCACATAATAATTTTTAAAAGTATTTTCTTTAAAATGATGAAAGAAATCACTGACCCAAAATATTGCTTTAGGGTTAAAGAGAAGAACTAGATATAAAATATGCTTCAAATAACAAATGTTGAATAGCTAGTAAATGAGATGAATAAATAAGCAAACAATGACTAAGTAAAAATATTTTTTAATTAGTACCCAAAAGTACATGGAAAATATTTATCCTTGCTTATAATCAAAGAAATACAAATTATAACAACCTCGAGATGACATGTTACACCTGTAAGAATGCCAAAAATATTTTCAATGATAGTGATGGATATGTTGTGGTGAAATTGGCCCAGGAAGCATTGTCAGTAGCTTTATAAATTATACAATGCTTTTGGGAACAGTATATTTAAGAATCATGAAGAAATCCATATCATAGATTTTCATTTCTAGAAGTTTCATTTCTGGAAACGTGCTCATTTCTTTATTCAATATATGTTTATTGAGCACCCATGCGAGGGGCCTAGAATTTAAATATCAGCAACATAAATTCTTTTCATTTAGGAAGCTAATATACTAACTGAAAGCAGACTTGAAAAAATAAAAAGTAATGCCTTTTAGTTTAATAATGATTTCTATAAGGTACAGTATGTGTAGGGGGAAGAGAAAACTAAGAATACGTTATCCTAAGGAAACCATTTGAAACAGCAAAAAGAAATTCAGGAAGAAGTTAATGGGGCACCTGCAATAGCAAATACAAAATCAAGAGGGAAAAAAGGTCAAAAACCCAAAATTTATTGGCTTAATGAAACAGTTTAGAGCATTCTGATAAGAAAAGATAGAACATGGCAATACCTTTAAAATGCAAAACAATACTCAATAAAAATACTATAATATAAAATGTTTTATACAATATGATTATGACATGTAAAAATATGCAGATATAAAATAATGGATAAAAATTAATCAACTCAATTAAAAGAGCATTTTAATCAACAATGGCGTTTAATGTTATGCTTTCTTTCCAATAAAAGGGAAACTATCCATTTGACAGTTCCTGGAAAATTGAAAGCAAAATGTATTCAGATTATAAAATTAGGCAGATTATATCTAAATATTACGGTAAAACTCTGATATGTTAAACTGCAGGATGTTAAGACAATTTAAAGTTTTTACATTTGCACCATATCTTCCAAGTTCAAAATTACTCTCAATTATTATCATTATAAACACAGTATTCCTGTAAATAAGTGGGTATTGGTTGGTGGCTATCTCCATCTTTTTCAGGTGAGAAAAATGAAGCTGAGATTACTTCAGTCATGTGTCATCTGCTCAATACCAGAGCAGAGGTCTCTTTATTTCAAGTCAACAATGATTTCCAGTGGGCTCGGTAGTCACTAATCAGAACTTTTAAAGTAACTTTTCTTTATCTGTTCAACTTTGCATATGGAATACCATGTATTTTTCTGCCAGAGATTCTTTTATGGCACTATAAAGTCATCCTGGAAGTCTGACTATGACTCTGCTTTGCATAAAGTGGAGAAACACAAAATTCTGAAAATAAATTTCAGCCAGCGAAACTTTTCTCAAGAAGAGAAAATCCCACGAGGTCTTGTTTTCAACATATGTGCACACTACATATTTTCATGATCAAAGCAAGTCAACATTATTACAAGAAAAATAGCTCTCAGAATTATACTACAACTGGATCAACTTTTCGGCATTGACCTCCGCTGTTATTAGTCGGAATAATACTCTCAGACCTTAAAGAATTATGGCTGAAAATGCTTGTAATTGCCCTTGTGATTTAAATAACGATGATGCTTGGGTTGTGCCTTTTCTCCCCCCAGAGCTATTTGTAGTTGTACCAACAAACTTGACGTGTAGAATTTGGCCTCTTACTCATAACTTCGAAAACAAATGTCTCACGCACATTTTAGGCAACTATGTATAACAATTTATGTCAGCCTCAGCTTCTAAGCAAATATTGTATAAAAAAAGTTGTTACCTACTCTAATGTTTCCATAAAAAATCTTTAACTCTGTAAAAGTTGGAAAAGAAAGTTAGATTTTAAATAAAAGTTATTTTCAATATCTCAAAGAAAACTGCCTCGTGTGTTTATTAAATTGACTTTGCACAGGCGAAATAGAAAACTGAAACAAGTATTTTTTAAAAAAGAATGATGGGGCCAGCCCGGTGGCATAGTAGTTAAGTTCGCATGCTCCACTTTGGCGGCCGGGGGTTCGCTGGTTTGGATCCCGGGTGCGGACCTACACACGGCTCATCAAGCCATGCTGTGGTGGCATCCCATATAGAAGAACTAGAAGCACTTACAACTAGGATATACAACTATGTGCTGGGTCTTTGTTAAGAAAAAAAAAAAAAAGAGGAAGATTGGCAACAGATGTTAGCTCAGGGCCAATCTTCCTCACCAAAAAACAAAAGCATATCCAAAAATGATTTTTAAAAAAAAAAGAAGAATGAATTCTTAGCATTCAGAATATCTGATTTTCAAGAATTATATCTACCTAGGCTTTCACAAAGTCAAATAGACAGAAATTATAACACTAAGATTTTTCTCATTCTTTTAAAATAATGATTAACAGGAAAAGTAATAAAGATAGTAGCCAATTATGCTTCTTATTAACATTCATTTTCAAATATCCCTCCTTACAAACACTTAAACATTTAGTTGACCCAGATTCAGTGTTTTTCCCTGTTGACTCGCTTACCCACTCTCAAGTCTAAATTTGAAGTCATTTCAATAAGGGCAGATTGTTCATGGGAACCAACTGATTCAGAATGAATCTTTCCTAATTGTTTTATGTTCACATGGGTGTTCACGCTGGCTCCTCTCCAAGCTTCCAGCCAAGGGAGAAAATTACCTTTCCACACCCAACTAAAAACAGAGTCAAAGAATAATTCCTTTGGTGAGCAGCGTCTCTGAATAAGCAGTTTTAGCGTGGTGCGTGTGTATTTTTTTAAAATGAAGATCTGTTCGTAGATTAAGTCAACAAAGAAGTTTTCACACAAAAGAATATAAGATCCTGTTCTTGCATTTCTTTAGAAATCACTTTCTGAAATTTACAATCTTTATCAAATTTTTAAAATCCCAAATGACGTTTTTTCCTGTATGAAACAGTTGTCTTAAAAAGCAAATAGTAATTCTTTTCTCTCTCCATTTTTGTTGTCTTTCTTCTCTACCCTTCCAAATAATATCTTTTGATATTATCATCTTTTAGCTCTTTTAAATGAGCTGTTCTTTGAGTTAGCTCTTTCTTTTCAGAAGGTAAATATTAGTGCCCTGGTTTAAAAAAAAAAAAATCTTGACTTTTATGGCACAGAACTTCTTGCATAGTTTCTTGTCCTTCTGAGTATAAATGTCTAAGTTATTGTCGGGTTAGTTACTGTCTGGTTTGACCTGCGGAAAGCATCTGAGCCCTCCAGAGAGGCCTGGTCCAAGCTCCCTATATCAGGAATCGTTTTGCTCTAGGAGAGCAACATAGATCAGGTGCTCAGAAAAAAGAAAAATCCGCATGAGCTGAATTCATATTCTAGAATAAGAAGGAGAGGTTTTCATAGAAGAATGAGGACATATTGGTGAGGTTTTATAGCCTCCAGTTTCTCTCCAAATCCACCTCCAGGATGCGTCACCCCCCTCTCCGAGGTGATGAATCAGACAGTCCACTCATCCTGGGAGCGGTTTGTCCAGTGGTGGCTGGCAAAGCGCTCCACTGCAGAGCTCTGAAACACTATTTGAAAATGGCAGTGGCCGACTGGGCAGGCTTTCGCCATATAGCTTATGAGAGTAGGATTTAAATGCAGGATTTTAGATGAACGCCACTGTAAGTGGGAAGGGCTAAACAAAATCAATAATGTATGTGGATGTAGGAACGAAAACAGAAATTGGGAAACATTTCTATTCCACGTGGTTATAAGAATTTACTTTGAACCAGAAAATGAATGACTTCATTTCATGGTAAGGTAATTTTGACTTAAGATAAAACATATGAACACCAAATAGCTATGTCATTTGTACTCTTTCCGAGTTTGGAGGAGGTGAATAACCCTGAAACATAAATGCTGTGGTGGTGTTTACCACTAACCTCTGGTTTGGAAAAGTAAAACACTCGCCTGATCCCTTATTTTATGAGAAACCCCTCTATTTTACAACTTTAGCCAGCCAAGAAAACTAGGTTTCTTTAACCTTCTTTAGGCTACACCAAGATCTCAATCAAACTAGGCAGGTTTCTGTTTTATTTTTCACAGAATACAAGCACAAGCTTGCATATCGCCAAGTCTCATAATCCACACCCTGTTTATGAATGAATCTCAGTAAGTTTTTAAAAAACATCAGAGTAGAACTTTCCATTTTCCTTAACCATCTTCTCTTTTCTTCCCTTATTTATTGTCCTTTGATAGTAAATTCTTTATTTAAAAAAGAGACATAAATATTCCATTCTAATACCACCAATTCAAGACTATGTAAATGGTGCTACCTAATTGCATTTTTCTAAACATAGTAAACTGTGTGCCCAAATATCTCTTTCTTTCTTTTTGTTTTTTCATACTGTTATCCTCTATTCAGTAAACAATCCACAAGCATTTACTAAGTGCTTATAATGCATTTTTTTTCAGTATTAATTTCTCCCTTCTCTGAACACTTATTAACTTACAATATGAAAGGCTCTGTGAGAGACAAGGAAATCCCAACCTTTTTCTTCTAGGAGCTTACACTTGAGTGTGTGTGTGTGTGTGTGCGTAAAAGAAATGGGTGAGTATGTGGGGGGAAATTACGTAAACAATCAACTGCATTCAAGTTGGAATAGAAATGGTGGTAGAGGTATTTCAGGTGTGTTCCTTCTGAGTGTAAGACCTGTCCAAAGGCCAATGGGAAGGAAGCAGCATCTGTGCCTAGAAGTGGATGCCAGGTGGTAAAGTGATAGGCAGAGAATAAGGCGGAGGCGTTCTCTGCTGAGACAGCAGCATGACGGAAGGCAGAGGGATGGCTGAGCTGCCTCTGTAGGTAATCTAGCGCATTCCCATTTGCCTCTATCTCCAGGGAGTTGAATACTTCCAAGAGATGACCTTGATGATCAAACGTAATGTCAAGTTAACGCATGTACACATCAGTCCTGACTGAACTGGATTTCACCTCTCAGAAAGTAGCCCCTCGTTCAGGCCCTGTTTTCTTTCTTTTTTTTTTTTTTTGAGGAAGATTAGCTGTGAGCTAATTGCTGTCAATCCTCCTCTTTTTGCTGATGAAGACTGGCCCTGAGCTAACATCCATGCCCATCTTCCTCTACTTTATATGTGGGACGCCTACGACAGCATGGCTTCCCAAGCAGTGCCATGCCAGCACCCAGGATCTGAACTGGTGAACCCCAGGCCGCTGAAGCGGAACATGTGAACTTAACAGCTGTGCCACCAGGCCTGCCCCAAGGCCCCATTTTCTTTTTTAGTTCAAAGTTTCCCTTTTAGTTTAAACCTTGGGAAGATAATGTTTGGGGCTTGGGTTTAGCCTTTAATTTCATGTGCTTTTATTTTTTATTATTTATTTATTTATTTATTTACTGGGAAAGATTTGCCCTGAGCTAACACCTGCTGCCTATCTTCCTCTTTTTTATTTTTCCTCCCCAAAGCCCCAGTACATAGTTGTATATTCTACTTCTAAGTCCTTCTAGCTCTTCTATGTGAGCTGCCACTACAGCATGGCCACTGACGGATGAATGGTGTGGTTCCGTGACCAGGCAGTGAACCTGGGCTGCTGAAGTGGTGAAAGCACAGAACTTTAACCACTGGGCATCAGGGCAGCCTCTAACTTCATGTGCTTTTAAAGCCCTGGTTTTTTTTTTTAAAAAGAAGCTTAGCCAAAGCTAAAAATATTCAACAATGAATCCAGAAAATGTAAAGTAATTTCCCAGGATTACTTTTTGAGGAGGGACCTGACAGGGATTTCCTTGAATCTCTTTGTGGATCCTCAACATTACTTTTCCCACATTATCTTCTTTATTCTATGATCACCTTTTTTAAAAGATTAAAAATCATGTGTTATTTCACTGACGTCCTCATTTACTCAGCATTTATGATGACCTACTGTGCCCCAAGCGCTGTATGAGAACTCGAGGAGTTTAAAAATTTTTTTGTTGATTTTTTTCTTGTTGTTTTTGTTTTATTTTTAAGGGAAAACTAAAGACTAAATAAAGCAAGATAAGTGCTCTGTCAGGGAAGTCCAGACACTCTGGGAGGCTGCAGGAAGTGTCTATTACCTGTCTGGAGAGTCAGGAAGGATTCCAGAGCTCAGCTCCAGCTGACTCCGAAGACAAAGAGTAGTCAAGCAGAGGGAGGAGTTAAAAGCATATTCAGGTGAGAGAGAATGCTAAAAATTGTGAGCAACTGAGGATGATGGAAAAGTGGACAGAGCAAGAAATGAAGGACTGAGCAAAAAGTGAAGTTGCAGTGGCTGGCGATGCAACTGAAAGAAGGGAAGGATGACCAATTTAGAATTAAACATTTGAGTTTGTGATTCGTGGGGCTATCTCTGTTTACTTTTGTTTACTCCCTGGAGTAACTCCCTCTTTGAACACTGTGATAGCATCCTGGATATAGGACCGAGTTCAAACTCCGCAGAGGGCATTCAAGACCCTGCGACTCTGTCTCCACTGATAACTCTACAGCCTAGTCGTATGACACTCCTCATCTGCCTATTCTCAAGCACATCATGAACGCTCAAATTCTGACCCTTTGCTTAACAAGTCTACCTGGTACTCTACCTGGTAAAGTTCGACACGTGTGGCAAGGTCCATTTAAACGTGCCTTCTACGTAAAGCATTTGGGGATCCTTTCTGACCTCTAAGTCAAAATGAACAACTGTCTTCTGTGCTGCCATAGTAATCCAACCTCACCTCAGTTAAATGAGCACTATCTAACATTTGACTTATAATAGCTACACATACCACTTGCTATGTATAAGGCATTTCTTTAACTATATTAACTTATTTAATTCTATAACTGACATATACATACTATTATTACCCCATTTTACAAATGTGCAAACTTGGGCAAAGAGAGTTTAAGTAATGTATCCAAGGTCACACAGTTAATAAGTGGTAGACCCAGGATTCAATTTGGTCAGCCTGGATCAAGGGTCCATAGTTTTAGCTGCCGCCCTCTATTGAATTCATGAAAGCTAACGGCTGAGTTTCACTCATCCTGTATCCCCAGTATCTCTAGTGCTGGGAATACACCATGACTATATGTTACACTATTAGTTACGTTAATATTTTTAAAAGTCAGAGGATAACTTTTAATAACTTCCTGTGATAATATGTTTTGGTCTCACTGCTTATATGGTAAGGAAGTTCCTCCTATTATTCGACTTTAATCTCCCTTAATATAGTCAAAACGCATCCCTTTGGTTCAGTCCTCAATGGACACAGAAAAGCCCTCCCGCCTTCAATTTTTCCCTTTCTACTGGATCATTCTGATCACCATACAAATGTATTTCCATTCCTCCCATCTAAAAAAAGTTTTAAAACAAACATAAAAAAAAATCTTGATCCCACTTCTCCTCCCAGCTACCTCCCCATTTACTTTTACCCTTTATAGCAAAACTCCTGACAAGAGACCCATACTCCATTACACCATTTCATCTCCTCCTGTTCTCTCTTAAACCCACTTCAATCAGGTTTTCACCTCCATTATTCCTCAGAAACTGGATGCAACCAATGGTCAGTTTCTCCTCATTCATATAATGGGCCTATCAGCATCATTCAACGTAGTTAATCATCGTTTCTTTGATACGCTTTCCTCACTTGAGTTCGAGTACACTACATTCTTTTTTCTCCTCTTAGTATTCACCACTTCATAGATTCTTTTGCTGGCTCTGCCTCTTCTCGTTAAGCTCTCATTGTTGGAATTCCATAACTCAGTCCTTGGTTCTCTTCTCCTTTCTTGCTACACTTCATTAATTACATCATCTCTTCTCATGGCTTTAAAAACCATATAGATGTCAATGACCACAAAATTTTTGTCTCCAACCCAGACAACTTTCCTCCATATGTATTTTTCCAAATGCTTATTCCACATCTCCTCTTAATATCTGATCAACATCTCAAACTTAACATGTTCAAACTGAATTCCTCTTTGGCACCTTCACACTGCCTCCCAAACCTACTATAGCCATAGTTTTTCCTTATTGGAATAAATTACAACTCCATGCTTGCAGTCTTTCAGACCAAAAATCATGACATCTTTGATTCCTCTCTTTCTTTCATACCCCATATACAACCTGTCTACAAATCCTCTTGGCTCTACTTTCAAAATTCATCCAGGACAACTTCCTCCCACCTCCATTGCTACAATACTAGTAGTGACAACAAGGATCTTTCACCTCCTGGCTGGCATGACTGTTACTCTTCTACCTCTCCACAGTCTATTTTATACATTGCAATGAGAAAGGTCTTTTGGAAAAGAAAGTTAAATCACATCATATCTCTGTTCAAAACTCTGTAATATTTTATCACATCCAGAGTCAAAATCAAATTCCTTATGATGCCTTTAAAAGAGCCCCACATTATCTGTCCTGCTCTTCCCTTTAAGTTTTCTGACATTATCTTCTTCCCCACTGCTCTATGTAAGGTTTCTCTGCTTTACGATATTTATATTGGATGTGTCTTCCACCTGAGATGTTCATTCCCCAGATGTTTGTGTGGATAACTCCCTTTCCTTCTCGAAGTATATGCTAAAAAAATCATGTGCTCACTAAGGCTCATCCTGATCATCCATTTAACAGTGGCAAGCCCCGGCTCTCAAAATACCCTTCACCTGCTTTAATTTTTCCATAGCACTTAACACTTTGTTACGTGCTGCACAATTTATTATTATTTTATTATACTTGTCATCTCTGCACACTAGAATGTAAGCTCCAGTAACTCAGGGATTGGGGGGACTATTTTGCTTACTCCTGTATCCCAAATGCCTAAAATAGTGTCTAGTAGGAATTGTTAAATGTTTGCTGAAATAATAAATGTGAAAATAACTATCCTTCCTCAAGCTTTAGCTTTCTAGACTGAATAAATACAGTTGATTACATTAAACCTATTTTCCAACATGAAAATTTTTTTTAATGATTGTTCTCTGGATTTTCTCCATATTCTTAGAATATTACATGCTATGTATCCAAATGGAACTCAGCATTTCAATGAAGTCTGAGAGTAGAAGAATAATGACATTGAAATTCTCCAAATATTTTTCCATATTTATCATGGAATTGCTGCTTGATTTCTGATATTATTCCAAAAACTAGAAATAAATTTGTCCTAGAATAAGAAACAATAAACCCAAGCTCTTCATTCAATGACAAATACGCCTGGTCTCTGATAATCATATGATTTGAATGGCAGATTATTTGCTTACTAGTGTAACATTTCCCTGACCTCCCTATAGACTCTTTCCTCTATATTATGAAATATATATAGTCCATTGTTTTACAAACTCTAAAACCTTAAGTAATTATCTACCGGCTTCATGTACTGTTCCACATTAGTAGAATCTGCGGTTCAAAAAGGACAAGTGAGCCTTTTCTTTGGTCTTTTCTTGTAGCCAGCAACAGCTGGATTACTCTGGAAGACTTAAATGGATCTCATTTGCTATTCAAAAATAACTATAATCCAGTTGTGTCAAAGAACTGAATGTGATAAAATTTTAGGGGTCAGCCCAGTGGTGCAGCAGTTAAGTGTGCACATTCCGCTTTTGTGGGCTGGGGTTCACCAGTTTGGATCCCGGGTGCAGACATGGCATCACTTGGCAAGCCATGCTGTGGTAGTGTCCCACATATAAAGTAGAGGAAGATGGGCACGGATGTTAGCTCCAGGCCAGTCTTCCTCGGCAAAAGGAGGAGGATTGGTAGCAGATAGCTCAGGGCTAATCTTCCTCAAAAAGTAAAAAAATAAAAATAAATAAAATTTTAGAGCTAATAAGAACTCATAAAATGCAGCCTTTAATCTAGCATGATCTGTACCTTGATGCCACATTAACATCTTTATCTATCATAGCTTTTAAAAACATGCCCTTTTTTGGTGGGCAGATAGGTAGAGTTGGTGGCAGGGTGGCAGAGTTTGTTTGCTGTTGTTTTTTAGTCTTTTCATGTATTGTAGAGCAAGATGCCTTGGCAGCAGAAATTTGATGATAAATTTTGTTTACCTGGTTTAAAACACATACTAGTCTTTTCTGTTAAGATTTTACAAGAGATCTTCTCAGAGACAGCAGCTTGAGCACAGCTTCTTTTGCCCCATAGTCAGTTAGCTCTGTTTACATCAGAGCCTGGGAGTCAACAGAGCATCCTGGGATGAAAAAGCCTTCATAGCCATGTGGAATTTGATTTGAATACCATCTGCATCACTTCATTCATTCAGCAAATATTTGTTGAGTATCCATTTTATGCCCATTCTGGTTTGGATGCTGAGTATAAATAGTTCAAAAAGAACACAATTTAGTGTTCACTCTTTGAGAGTTATCAAAAGCTATGTTGATAAAATAAAGTATAAAGTATTGATCTTTATGACATCAGCTTCAAAATTAGGGGCTTACACAACAGAGCTGGCTTCCCTGAAAAAAACCCTCATTATTAATTTCTTATTGATGAATTTAAACATTTTTTAAACAACTTAAGCGTCTAGCCACATGTCACCTCTTGGGGGTAATTTTCTTCTGAAGTGTTCTATTGTATAATTGATAGAGCATTTGAAAGAGAGTAAGCCTGGAACTACCTCAAATTTGGGGGAGAAAATGAGCTAGTCATTTCCATTCTCTGGGTCTGCTTCACAGAGATGATGAAAGAGTAGGATAAGATCTAAAGACATCAAAGTTCCCTTACAGCTGCAAGATTTTATGATTCTACCTCCTTTAATTGTCCAAAACTCATGCTTTTTAAGCTGCAAAGAATATCCTATATTTGGAATGCTATATTCATTCATATATTTTATAATTTTATGAATTTAGAATATATTTTTTAAATTTGCCACTTCTAAATCAATGAACAAAATTTTAGGGGGTTCTTTACTTTGGTTTTGTCTTGTCTTAATTTCTTCCATTCCTTGTATCCACATACATATGTGTGAGAACATTTATACAGGGTGGGTTGAAACATTTTAAGGGAAATGTGTGTGGGAAAGGCACAAGTGGTAAGAGCAAGCTATTGCTATTCTTTTCTTCTGTTCAAGCTGTGACCCCAAGGAAAATTTCCAACTCTTCATGTATTGGTTGTCAGTCTACAGACTGTAAGATTCCTGATTCTAACCTCCATCTTGAACTCCTAAACCTAATAGGTAGAAAATCTTTGGTTATGATACAACTCAAATTAATTTAAATACAACTCAAATTAGCTTAAACCAAATTTATTGGCTCACATAATATTCAAAATTATAGGGGTTGGGCCGGCCCCGTGGCCGGGTGGTTAAGTTTGTGCACTCCACTTCAGCAGCCCAGGGTTTTGTGGGTTCAGATCCTGGGCTCAGACCCAGCATCGCTCATCAAGCCATGCTGAGGCAGCATCCCATATAGCAGAACTAGAAGGACCTACAACTAGAATATACAACTATGCACTGGGGGACTTTGGGAAGAAGAAAAAAAAATAGAAAAAAAGATTGGCAACAGATGTTAGCTCAGGGCCAATCTTAAAAAAAAACAAAACTATAGAGGTTAATTTGACTTGGATCCAGGGCCTTCAATGACATCATCAGTACTTGCCCTATTTCTCTCTTCTCTTCATTTCTCTTCTTATCTCTGTTTTCCCTTTTCTTTTCATCTTCTCCCTTCCTTTCCTTACCCTCTTTTTCTGTGCTGTCTTTGCTGTTAGCATCACTTTCAAGCAGGCACTCCCGGTGTAGTCCTATACTGAACCAAGGAGAAGGACGGCCCCACCTAACCACATGTACGATGAGTCAGAGCTAGTGGATCTCCTAGGGATATCCGGAAGAAAAGAAATTATTTATTATTCTATTTCCCTAAGCCACTCACTCATAATCCTTTTTCAGATGCATTCAATGAGAATCAAAGTAAAAATGTTAACTGAAAATGGTCATGCCCTACTTCCTAAAATGATAAATATAGCATTTTCAAAAAAGAATACCTCATTTTCATTTAGGCATTTGACCAAGAATCTATTTTCAATAGGCTGTTTCTCAAGGGCTTAGAATTACAAAGCAGAGAAGAAAGCTCGTTCTTTTTTTAAAAAATCATCTCTATTTGAAATAAAAATGTTTAATACGATTTCCCTGTCAAATCCTCTCAATCCCAAGATGAAATGCTATAAAAACAAAAAACAATAGCAACAAAACTTAGGCAGGATTTGGAGATTACAGACCTTTGAATTACTTACTATATTTCCTATTTCTACCAGTCATCAGTCATTGAATATTCATGCGCCCTGACTATTGGCCTGTCCCTTTACTAGGCACTGGGGAAACATATATGAATAGAATACAGACCTTGCTCTTATGAGTTAACAGTCTCGTATGGAAGCAGATAGGACAAGAGGTAATTATATAACAGGATGTGTTAGGTGTTATAACAGAAATGGGTATTGGAACACTAGTTCTTCCCAGGGATTCAGGAAAGGCTGCAAAGAGGAGAAGCCATTTGAAATGCATTTTAAAGAATGAGAAAGAATTTGTCAGGCTGAGAAAGGAGACAGGGGCTTGGGGGAAAGACATCCCAAGAAGATGAAATCACATGGGCAAAGAAACAGGGGTATGAAAGGGCTTCACACTTGGAGAAAGGATGAGTAGTTCCATGGATTACATGCTGGAAGCTGGAACCAGGAAGGACGGTTTCAGTTAGATCTGAAGACTTTAGATACCAAGTGAAGAATAATATTCTTCTAGTTAGTAATCTTCTCCGCCTCACTAGTTTATAGAAAAACAACTTCATGTAAGCATGCACAGGGGGCCTGTATAGGGAGCTCATTGGGTACTATACTAATGACTAAGATCCACAGCTATCATTTTCAATTCATTTTTCTCAGGATGGGAGAGCAGGACAACACAGAAAGGATTTTAGTGCAGCTTACATCACTAACTCTGTTACATAGGACCCAATGGTTGTTTGCATAAAGAGAGCTGTCTTTCTCAGCCATCCTACATATTTTTTCTTATAGGAGATGTATGTGGGGTATTTATTGACATACAGAACACATTTGAATCTCATTCAACTAATTTACACCTTAAAATAACTGATCTAACAGGGTAAATGGACTGAGAATCCCCCACATGAACTTCTGGTACAATTAATTGTTTTGTTGGTTGTTTCCCAGCTATTATGAGAAGACCTCCCACTCCTATGACATCTATCCTTCACTCCAGCTATGTCTAGAATACTCAGAATCCCCCAAGATATTTCATGCATGCTCATGAACACGTCTACCCGAATATTCCGTGACATCTACCATTTTCTTCCTCTCCTCTCTGGCCCTCTCTGGTGATATTTGCTCCGGTGGGCTACAGTGCTCAGAGATGAGCCACTCTTACATCATCTGCCATACGCCACCATCTCCTCCTGGAATCTTCCAGATGTAGAAGCTAAAATGGGTTCTGCAAAGAAGGGTTATTCGACTTTTTTTTCCAACTGGGAAGCATGTATCAGTATCAGTGTTGCTAGTAATCAGTGTTTATGGGTTTTAGTGAAGATACCACTTCCATTTTATATTCAGCACCTCCTTTTTCAGTGGAATCAGACACACGCTAAGGTCAAGAGACAAATCGATATGATGAACCACATGGTGTATTCATGGTTGTTTCTTCCCCTCTGACAACCAGTGTTTTCTTTCCTAGACCAAACTTGTCTTCCTGACTGTCTTCCCAAGTGAGAATCTCTCCTAGGTAGCTCCTCAGCACCTCATGCATACCTCAATTTCTGATGAGCCCGTCCATACATAATGAACCCAGAGGCACACAGCTGGGTGGGACAAAGGGAGCCTTCCCTAGTTCAATTCATGTTTTTCACATGTCAGCAGCCCTTACCTTTTAGGAAGAGCCACAAAAAAGAGAGAACACATTTCATGTAGCATATATTTATTCATTGCAATTGCCAAATGCTAAAAGAGCTCTCTATGAAAAAAGATGCTTTAAAAGCTCTAAATTGAAAAAAGAATATTTATTTAACTTTACCAGCCTTTGAAACATGTTTTAAAAATAATCAAATGAAGTAATTTACAAAAAGTTACACTGATAATCAATATGAGGTCGGGAGGGGAGGCAGAGACTTCACAAACAGGAAAGAGACAGGCAGAGGTTGGCCCAGGAGCAAAGCCTTCGTTCTGGGAGAGGGAAGCACACTTGAGAACACTTCACTGTGTCACTCAGAGCTCTTCCTAGCCTGTCCATGCCTGAGATTTAGGGAGACAGTACACAAAAACCATCACCTTTGAAAGATATCATAATGCGTCATTAATTTGACACCCCTCCATAATAAGAGAAAGTGACATTCCTTTTTCTTCTCCCCAGACCACAGCATTGTGGGATCCAGTTCTTCTCAGTGGGACAGGGGACACTGTCTGGGCAAGGGCAGTATTGCATATGATATCACCAGATCTGCTCATGATCACTTTGATGAAATCCTCCAAGAAATCTCAGAAATGTCTGGCTGTTGAGAGGATAGTCTGTTTAGTGAGCTAGGGGTATGTATTAGCAGATGGACACCCTATCTGGTAGAGGATCCATTACAATTAAAAGGACCAGCACTACTTATCCACCCCTTTTTCCTACAGACTGTCTTTCATCGCCTCTCTACAGTTTACCGGTTTAGGTGAACAACTATAACCTTCAGCTCGGTTCTTGGTTCACTATCTCCTTAGAAACGTCCCCACGCAGATCACACTGAAAACCACATCATTACGCTTTGCGCTCTGCAATTCATTATGAACACTATAATTAGACAAAAGCTCCTCATCAGCTACAGAAACCAAATTTGGGACTTTACTAATGCAGCAACAGCTTTTTATTCTCATACACTGTACCCAGTACAAACTGTAAAAGAGCAACATCACTTTGATTTACCATTGTTCAATTTAGCTCTTAATTGGCTTGAGCACTGTCTAACAACACGTCATCTTGAGTCATAAGGTGTCTAGTTTGTCAAGATTCTCATTCAACTGACTCTAACCTTTCCTTATCTCTTCCCTCCAACATTTTTCACCACTTTACCTCCTTTCCCATCTATCCCTCTGTCTTTTCCCTACCAAGTTTTCAACAGTCTTATCCTCCTCAGAACGGCATCTCATGCCACGCAAGAGTTAGCATACTTAAACATTTTCTCTCAACCTACATCCCGTCCTTTTGAGGACCAATGCCTAATCTCAGCAGAGCCTCTCCACCCCTCACACAGCCCAACCCAGAGTCTGAGCACAGGTTGCTGCATGCTCTGGGGCTTCTCATCCTCCACCCTGTTATACCTCTCCACCCACCACCTCTGTCCCTCGCCCAGTCTACACCCGGAGGCAACTGCCTGCTCTCCCAAGCTACTTTTATCATTATCTTCACTCTCCATCCCCAGAGCCAGTTTTACTGCTCATTGTTCATGAGAGGGAAAAAAATAAATACTACTGAGGCAGCACTCAAACAACTCTCAAGAGGAAGCTGAGGAGGAATTCATATGCTCTAGGACAGTCACTTTCAATCCTTTTTTCTTTTTTTTACCATAACAAGAAATACGTTTTATACCCTGACCCAGTACAGACACTTATATACTGAAGAAAATATAAATTAACACAACACACCAGTGAGAACAACTGAATATACCAACTATATCATGCACATAATTAACTCATGTAAATTCAATCACACATATAAAAAAACAGGAAATTTATATTATATACATGTACTCTTTATTACATTGTGTACATTTCTGTCTTATAATGATAATACCTAACACTTATTCAGCACTTGCTCTGTGCTTGGCACACATATTAAATCATGTAATTTTCCTAACGCTATGAACTGGGTGCTGGTATTAGATCTATTTTACCAATAAGGAAACTGAGGCAAAGAGAGGTTAACTAAATTTCCTAGGGTCACATGGAAAGGAAATGATGAGAGTAGGATTTGAACACAGTTTGACACACTCCAGAACTACTGCCCTGCCCCTCCATATTAGAAATTTGTAACTTTATACCACTACATAGGGTTATGTTCACAAAACAAAGTGAGTGCTATTTATGGGTAATTTAATGGTTTTCATAGGTTATTAAGATCAATGTGATTCTGGTTCCATCCACTTACTTTGTAATCTTATTCCCTGCAAAGTGAAATTCACAGT
Organism: Equus asinus; assembly: GCF_041296235.1. Classification (NCBI taxonomy): domain Eukaryota; kingdom Metazoa; phylum Chordata; class Mammalia; order Perissodactyla; family Equidae; genus Equus; species Equus asinus. The sequence continues at coordinate 41,870,006 of NC_091796.1, read as the reverse complement.
AAATATTCACATTTGACAGCCACATTTTTTCAAATTTTGAAGATGGCTACCTTCATGCAATAAGTTGATGTTAAGAATTAGTATAATACTGCTAGTTAAATAGAAAACACTTAATAAATTACATATCTAGATCTCAGGAGAGATCAGTATTATGAATAGAATACAAAAGACTTTAAGTAGTAATTTACTAGTGCATCATTCTAATATTCTTTTAAACAAAGAGGAAAAACATGCACTTTAATGCCATCACTATCAATTAATCAACTAAGAAACACCTACCCCCCCAAAACCATAAATATGGGCTAGTGTCAGGCAATCTTAAAATCATAAGGCTAGGAAAACTGAACAAAGACCAATTTCTATCACTTAACAAAAAACAATAACAAAATTTCGGTCCTACATTTTAATTATTGGTCTGTATTTCAATTATTGGCTGAAGTTTCCATTCTTTCTGTAACTGTGAAGATAGTATAACTCTTTTTGGTTCCTTTAATTCTAGGAATGCCTGTGTAATATTTTTATCTGTCATCCTGATTGTCATGTTAGGGTGTAGTAATTTCAATCTTATATTTGAATGGCAATTTTTTCTGTTGTAATAAAAATGGCTAAATTTATAAAATCTCACATTGAGAGGCTGTCAATGTGGAAGAAAGTACTAAAGGAATCAGAAGGAATAAACTGACCTTGGACAAGTCCTTTTTGCCATCTCAGGCCCTCAAGTGTCTTTTGTGAAGTGGTAACACTAGGCAATAAGCATGGTTGTTCCCAAACCTAAGATCTGGTTATTCTAAAAATATATTGAATATATACTGTGTGGTAAGCACCGGGGTATATAAAAGTAATAATTCACAATCATATAGGATAGAAAAGTTTACCACAAAAAATCATCAGGGAATTACACATTATGATAAGAAATAACCATGCAGCTTTAGTTAATGCAATTCCAAAGTTCTCCTTCTCTTAAATCAATAACAAAGTGTACTTATTACAAAAATACATACATCCTACAATCACAGACTGTTAGAACAAGAAGGAGCTTCATGTTATCTAATCTAACACTTCCATTCTGTGGAAAAGAACTCTGAGACCCAGAGATATGGCCACTTTGTTCAAGGTACAATTTACCTAAAAATGAACGGTAGGAAGGCTTTAAAAAAATTAACCACAACATTCCTTAAATATTGGCAAGAAAAAGTCACTTTAAATGTCACAAATTTTTAAATAGAACTTTAAAAAAATATTTTATCTTCTGAATGTTTCCATGTCTTTGAAGCATTTGAAATGCTTTGTCTTCAAAACTAAGTTCCACATGAGTAATTTAAGCTCCTACAGAGAAAGAAGGAGTAACTCTGTGAAGTTACACTAATGGGCTCCACCTACTCAGAAGAAAAAGCAAACAAACGAGTTTAACAAGTTCTTGCTGAGAACATACATTTACTAGACCTATTAATTTAGCACAATAATAGTAATACTGATATAAAGCAACTGTGGCAGGCGGTAAGATAATAAGTAGCAGTAGACATGGGACAATGGTCAAATCCTTCTTTGAGTTACAAGTTTGATTTCAATTCGACTTATGCATGCGCCACAGGCTGACTGTGAGGTAACATTCGCGGTTATGGTTGCATCTGGGAGGGATCTCTAAAGGAGCAAACACGTAGTTAGGCAGTAAGAGAAAGTCCATTAGCTTCTAGTAGTGTTTCCAATTTCAACATTCTTTTGAAATTAAAGGTTTACCATTTAAATCAAATATTCACCCCGACTTAGAGAATTTGGCAACCATAAATTGCTACTTTGTCCAGATACAGCTTTCAGGTGGGGGTCTGGGAAATTCTAGCATACATCAACCTCACAATTTATCAACCGTCAAAGTTCAAGAATGTCATTACCTGGCTAGATCCTGCAAATACCATCTTGATGTGTTAATAGCCCCTAGTAAGCAACAGGTCCTTAATTAAGTATCTATGCAGTTAGGTTGAAAAGAAGATAGATAAGATTATCCCAATGTCTTCATTTGTTCACTGCGATCAAGTCAAGTATTAGCTTGCTCTAGAAATTACCCAGAACACTGAGCATCCACTTATCTTTCAGCAAATTTTGATAATCTTTAGTTTTAAGTGCCACAAATTCCTGAAATTCAAGGACAATTAAATAACCCATATATAAGATCCTTAAAAATAAAGATGCTTCAAAAGATCGTGCACTACTTATTTCATAATGTGTGCAAAAGAAGTGAATGTTTCATTTAAAATATACTTTAAATTTAGAAGTTAATGAGGTTTTCAAGTACTTTCATTAAATGTGGAAATCTTTTGGTCTGCTACTTCTGTTGCAGTAAAATGCATATGGCAGATAATCACACTATCAGAATTTCTGATTTTCTATTCAGTTTTCATTTTCAGTACTTACATTCTGTTACTAACTGTGAATATAACACAATACTATTAGGGATTATTTCAACACATTTATTAATTTTTGAACTTTGGAAAGTTTAAAACTTTTCAGCAATTTTGCATCAAACATGATATTACAGGGTAATTCAAGCATCAGGTCAAGGAGTGAATTAGAGGAAATCTAAGTTTCTTTCCAATTTTTGTAATTAAAAGAAATTTTGCTGCATCCATTTTTTTTCCTGCATTCATACTTGAAGTCTCTATTATTTATCAGGGTCAATAACATGTTATTTGAAACATTAACAACTTTAGTTAAATTAACGAGAAAAGTTGCTTCATCACAGAGACATTAATTTATCCATATATTTTGTTAAATGGTTAATCTCACCAATATTTGTCAGGTTTTTATGCAATATTCTATGCTAAGTACAGCATCTAGTTGAAGGTACTCAATAAATACTAATGAAATAAATGAAAGAATAATACTAAACTCTCAAAAACTCTTGGAAAATTTCCCGTGGATGAAAAAAACAATATTAATGAATTACTCATTATTCGTTTTAAAATAAACATGTCTTAGACTCATTCATGTTAGTTTAAATGGTCAGTGGTTCTCAGGTGGTTTCTATTTTTAAAGTATGAGATTCCTCTTTTAAATATTTATAAAAGCTTTTTACTGGATTGTAACACTACTAATTAATATCTGTCAAGAAAATATTCAATGACTAATGTAACAATCTGTATTTTATTAATTTTACTATATTTTACAAATAGGATAATTTTTATGAACATTTGAAATATTTTATAAACATTGAAAATTTGCATAAATTTTTGGAAGTATTAGTAATTGTTTATTCTAAATAATAAATGGAAAATATATAAATTTGAGTCTATCAATTATTTAGTCTACAGACAGTGATGGGTAAATGTGCCTGTCAAGTTTGTGGCTTACAGGTTGGGCTCCACTGACCTGAGGAAAATAAATAGTATAAATATAAATACAAAGTAGTACTGTCATTTTCTGACAAAGGCATCATGCTCTCAGAAGTGTGACCTCCTTACAGATATCTTGGATCTCCAAAGCGTAGCATGTATCTGACACATAATAAGAACTGAATCCACATTTGTTGCATGAATAAATATATTATTGAATTTCACTAACTGGTAGGTTTCTATAAATTCCTTGTGCATCACTTTCTCAAATTATTTCACTGACAGGATCTTTTTTTGTTTCAATAATTGATGGGTATTCTTACATCGAGTGAGAGTTTGTTGGGATCTGAGTGTGGGTGGAGGAGGGGACATTTGAGGAGCAGGCGGAATTCCAGCTGGTGCTTGGACCAGCTTGGACCTCATCGAGCCATAGGTGTGGCCCTGTTTGCACCACCTGCCTCACAACAAAGAAGACCTCTGGGAAATGCTCTCTTTAAAGAGAAAGTAACTGTGGAGCAAGGTCAAACTGCTTTTTATGAAGGATCCTGGCATGGAGGAACCCTGACCCAAGGAAAGATTTATGGGTAGGCTCTCATTCAATGCCAAGAAGCCCATATTTCTAGAATAAGTGAGAAAGGCATGTGGGGATTTCACAGTGGGATATCTAGACCCAAGGGACTTTTTTTCCAAAACCAAAAGTCTTGACAATAAAGAAAAGGAATGAGAGAAGGACAATCCAGAGTATATTATGAGGAGTTTACAGCAAAGACATGCACATAGGAACCAACACACACACACATACACATACAGACTGAGATCATCCTCCGGAAAGAAGATACATAACAGATAAGCAACAGTAATAAATTGTCAAACAAATGTTTGGAGAGAAATACCTAGCATTTAAGAGAGTTGTTTTGGATTCTGGTTGTATAAATAAAATGAACATGAAACTTTCCCATCAGGAGTCTCATTCTCAACTTGCATTGAGGAGAAGCAGCTTATCATGGGGCACTCTAAGATACTTCACAGATGAGGAAGATAGACCAACTGTTGAACAAACATGAGGAAAGTAGTACTTGGCCTTCATAAAAGTAATTCTGATGTGGGCTGATGTGAGCAAGCGAGTGATAACGAATGATAATTGCAAAGATACCTGCTAGGGTGTGTCCCGATGAGGAAATGGTGGAGGGAAGAGACAATGATAATCCACATGGCATGCCATCCCTGTGAGGCCTTTGCAACCCACTCTAGAGCAGGGAAAGGAAGTTCATCTGTTTATCCTCTTGGAGTAAAACAAAGCAAGGCCAGTTACAACAGAACTAACCCCAAGAACAATCACTTGCCAAGTGCTGTTCTTTCAACTCTCCAGGCTTTGGCTCATTGTGATTTTGGCACAATCTGTTCCCTCTAGGATGATGCACTTCCCTCCCCCACATCCTTCTCCATCTACAGACATCCTCCACAACCCATTAAGATCCATCTCAAATGTTAACTCCTCTATGAAGACGCTTCTCACTCTTTAAAGTAGAATAGTGTTGTTCTCTCTTTGTTTTCTCTTATAGAATTTTATACTGACTTCTATTACAGAGGTTGTCACATAACATTTTAACTTATTTTTTACCTGCATAGATTCCCCCTAATAGACCCTATGTTAGTTAACAGCATGCATACCTCACTTATATTCTTATCCTCAAATCCTAGTCTAGTGTGTGCTCAATAATACTCGTCAGTGCCTCCATACCAGTGAAATTAACCCTCCCTGATTCCCTGGTGGCCTCCTCTGAGGGTGTTCAAGTTGTCACTGGCAACCCTTGCTGCTGGTAGCAAGATTAGGGCTACCTCTTTGCCCTCTGTGTTCTCAAGGATTCTTTAAGCAATCTATCGTCTTCTTCAGAATCCTTAGATAGTGAGGCTTGGGTTAAATAGAGCCAAGATTATTCAAGGAGAGAGCAGAAGAACTACTCAGGTATCTCTAAGAAAATCAGACCATGAGGCAATGTTCTGGGATTTGGGAAACTATTGTCACCAGTCTCAAATGGCTACAAGACCATAACCTGGCTCCTGCTTTTATCTCCGGCTTTATCTCCTACCACTTCCTTCACATACGTCATTTCATCTCTATTGAACTGCATGAAGTTCCACAAACTGATCATGATTTCTCATGCCCCTCATTCAATTCCCACACATCCTCGCCTATTATACAGATACCATTATCTCCATTTTTCAAATGAGAGAAATAAGACTCATGGACATTAATTGATTCTGCCAAGGTCACACAGTGGAAGATCCAAGATTTGATTTCAGTTTGTCTGACTTCAGTTTGTCTTCATTTCCTCCATGTCAAGCAACTTCTCCTAATTAAAGGAAACATTCAGTTTGTTCTCAATTGCAGAAAATGTTAGAAACTGGCAATAATAGCTTAAATAACAGAATTATCCCAGGATCACTGTGTCTCTACTCATTTGTGTAACAGTTGTGATATATGCAGGAAGACAACTTAAGAATAAAATCTTATTAACTTAGCTTTTATGTTAGAGATTCTGAAACTGTAAGATACATCCAACCCACTTTGGGCACTTACTAAAAATATAGTTTTCTGGGCCCCACAGTCTAAAAATGTGGATTTAGTAAATACAAAATAAGGCCTAAGAATTTACATTTTAAGAATATTTTGAGAAATAGTTTTATAAATATTTTTTATTGTGCAAGACAAATGTTACCATCAAATTTAACACCTCTGGATGGAAGTAACTATTTTTGATGGTAAAAACTTTTATTATGATCCTGTAGTTGAAAAATATAATTAGTCTGAGATGAGAGTTGATGATATAATATTGGTACAAGATTTCTGACAAAATTGGGCATTTCTCTTGTACTTACTTCTCAATCAATATCTCTGAACGTATGCAGATTTTCCTGGGTGTTCTTCTCACTGACTCTAAGTCCACAGTTCTGTGACTCATAATATACAAGTTTGACAGCTTGGATGTGCAGTTCCAGAGGTTAGTCATCAGCATTTCATAGTACCGAGTCGATTATATCATGGAATTTTGATGATGTTTGCAGGTGCTTGAGTTGAAAAACCTTCCCATGTTTTAAAAACCTGTTCCCAAGTTTCTTGTTGTAACTCTGCCATAATTGCCAAAAAAAATGCACTGCTCGCTAACCACAACTGCGAATTTATTCTTGAAATGCCCTATGGTAGAAAAATGGAAAAAATAATCACCACTTGAGACCAAGTGATGAGGAAATGAATGCAACAAATACTAATAATTTGTTCAAGAAGTTGTGATGAAGGAGAGTTTATATGGAGATAACTGCAAGACATCAAGTCCAGGAAAATGCTATAAGAACTAAGGTGGCAGAATTTCTGAAAAATAGGGCTTTAATTCAATTTAACTTAAAATATTTTGGGGATATATAAGGAGTCCCAGGCAATGCTAGTGAAGGAGAGGGAAGAAGACACGCTCCCCAATTTCAGGGAGTTTTAACTTCTCAGGAAGCATGTACATATCTAGAGTACAATTCAGACCATTATAAACACTAGTTTCCATGGCCACACCCTAAGTCTTGTGAAATCGTTCCACTTCTAACATTCAAATTCTAATACGAAAGTTTTAAGACCACAACCTACTATCCTTCCAGAAATCTCATTCCTTTGCTTCTAATATGTCTGTCTTTGACCTCATTGAGACCTCCGGATCATTACACCCTGCACTTCTTCAGAATTAATCACTTGGGGATCTATTCCTCACTTCTTCCCCTTTCCAGAACACTCTCCACAGTCTAACTGTTTGGATATTCTTGTCCATACCCATCCTCACATTATTCTAGGCACCTCTGGAATTCACCAATAATCATCTATTTTCAAATTTGTTGGCTTCTTAGTATTTACCATCATTCTCTTAGATCTCTCAATAAAGTTTGAACACACACCCTTTCTTCTTGAAACTCCATTTTGCTTTCATTCATTTATTTATTAATTCAAAAATATTTATTGAGCACTATCATGTGCTGGGTTCCAGGAATAGAATTTTGATTAGAAAAACAACGTATTTCCTATTCTCATGAACATAAAAGTCCCATGGTGAGGACAGAGTAACAATCACACAAAAACATGTAAACTCACAACTATGATAACTGCAAAGGAGAAGACGTGCAAGGGCCCCAGGAGTTCCTTGTGAATAGAATATGGCACTAGCTGAGACTGGAAAATAGATAGTGTCAAGCTATTCAGGGCCTTGTAGCCCAGACTAAGGACTTTGGTTCCCCTTTATTCTAAAAGTCATTGAAAGTTCTTAAAAGAGATTTATATGATCCGGTTTGCTCTTGGAAATACTTTTTCCACCAGCACTAATATGGTAAATAAATTAGAGGCCAACCAGAATAGATGCAGATCTGTTAGGAAGTTAAAACAGTAATTCAGGTGAGACACAATAATCACTTGGCTAAGAGAGTGGTAGTCAAGATGGAGAGAAGGGAATGACTTTGAGAGATATTTTAGATATAAAATCAATAAAACTTGGTGATGGATTGGAAATAGAAGGGTAAGAAGGAAAAGGTATCAGTAATATCTCCTGGGCTTCACTCTTCAACAAGTGATAGATGGTGGTCTTATTGCCTGGGAAGTGGACACTGGTCAAAATGAAGGGACCCTTTCTGAGAGAGAGAACATGAGTTTTCAACACATTGAGTTTGCTGTATTTAAAATTTCCAAGAGGAGGCGTTAAGTTGGATGTATAAGTGTGAAGGACAGAAAAAGAAAAGGCCTCAACTGGATAGTCTAGCTGTAGGTTGTTATTTCATGATATCAATCTAAATACTAAAAATAGTGAGGAGGGATGTAGGACCAAGCCTCACGAAGTGATGCATCAAATGGGTACTTAGAGAAGAATATGCCTGCAAAGAAACCGGAAAGTAAGAGCCAGAGAGTTGGAAAAGAAATCAGGAGAATGTACTCTTCCTACTTTTCTCCCATCTTCAGGACCGTTCTAAAACTTTTTCATCTTGAAATTTTTCCTTTGACTTAAATTACCTTGGGCCTAACCAGTTCTAGCAGTTCTTTGAAGCATCTTTTCTGTCTCTCTTGCTAACTCTTCTTTCTCTTTACCAAGCAAATTGTAAACGTGCAAGGTTTCTCTTCAGATATTTTTGTGTCTTTCTCTTCATGCTCTAAGTGATTTCCTCCACATGTGCAATTCCATTGTCACCTTTAAACTGACAACTTTCACATACATATCTCTAATCCTTACCTCTCCACCTGTATTCAGATGGACACAACATTATCTCTTCTATTTCCAAAAGGTCGATTATGAAGCTTAAAATATTTTCACTTTTTATTACAAAGTCCTGCTAATGATAAAATATAGAAATGGATTAGAAGTATACAAAACTAAACATATAAGTTATTCTCCAGTAAACAGATTCTTGTGACTATTTCCAGAAAATTTCTATGCATATATAAAAATGTGTGTACACAACATACATTTTTATACAAAAGTGTGTGCAGAGTGTTCCACATCTTGGTTTTGAAACTTACTGTAAATTAGACGTCTTCCCATTTCAGTATATAGAGATATGCTTCATTTTTTTATTCCACTATACAAATGTATCCTAATTTGTTTAACAAATTCTTCTCTGATAGACATTTGGGTTGTTACCAATATTTCACTATTACAACAGGCATGCAATAAACATTCTTGTATGTGTATTTTTAATCAATTGGACCAGTGTACCTGGGGCTAAATTTCAAAAATAGAAATTGTTGCATCAAAGTGTCTGCATATTTAAATTTTTGTTAGCTATTGTTATTGTCTTCCCAAAGCATTCTACCAACTTGCACTTCCACTTTCCATCAAGGAGATGATTTCCTGTTTTCCTATTTCCTCCCCTGCAGTGGATATTATCCAATGTTTTTGTTATCAAATACTAATCTGATCATGAAATAATTTTATCTGTTCTTCTTGTTGTTGTTATTTGTGTATCTGATCCTGACTAAGGTTGATCATCTTTTCTTTTGCCTATTAACCATTTTATGCCCTTTTAATTGAAAGAGATATTTGTGTCCTTTGCCTATTTTTCTTTTGGGTTGTCAACTTTTTCTTACAAATTTACAAGAGCTCATTTAATATTATGGGAACTAGACTTTGTTACACATGTAAAAAATCTCTTTTTTTCCTAGCTTACCACCTTTCTTCTTTGCTTATGCTTGTTTGCTATACACACGTTTTCATCTTTATGTTGCTAAAATTTATCAATCTTTTACTCTATGGATTCTAGATTTAGATAGACATTCCTCATTTTAAGGTATTTAAAATTTTACTCAGTTCTTTTCTTCTACGACTGGCTTCCTTCATATTTAAATCTTTTGTCCATCTGGAATTTTGGGGGTATAAGGAGTAGGCTAATTTTGTTCTCAGAAGCTGGCCACCTGCCTCAACACCATCTTTTGAATTATGTACATTTTTCTCAGTTATTTGAAAAGCCACCTGTATTTCAGACTAGAGATCTTTTCTTTACCTATACATTAAATCTATTCTGGAATCTTTAACCCATTTTGTTGATCTTTTTATCCATTTTCCAATTCCAAATTGTGTTAATTATTATAGCGTTACTATGTTTAATATCATCAGGCTTGACTTCACTCATTATTATACTTTTCATAGACTAGAATTTTCATTTCTTTTCTTATTTGTTATTCTGTATAAATATAAAATCATTTTGTCACATTCCACAACAAAGGATTTTTAGCTTCTCTTTATCACAGTGCGTATTTCTGTACAAAAACAAGATATGTCTTCCCATTGATTCATGTCTTCTTTCTGTCCCTTAGGAGAGCTTTAAAGTTTTCACCGCGCAGGTTCTGTACACTTCCTCACTGCTTCATTATGAGGGAGTCTACATTTATAGTTGCTAGTACTATGATTGGGATACATTTCTTTCATTATATTCCCTAAGTGATAATTATTTAGATTACTGAATTTTATTTATTAATTTTGTACTCAGCCACTTTAATACATTTTCATGTTGTTTGCAATAATTTTTAATAGATTCTCTTGTAATTCCCATGTAGAAAAGTTTATTATCTGTGAATAATCATAATTCTAACTCTTTTCCAATATTTTTATTTGGCTATTATTGCCAGAAAATATTAAGGAATGCAGTAGTGGGATCTTTTTCTTGATTTTTTTTTTACAAACTTTTTTTTTAAGGTTGGCACCTGAGCCAACATCTGTTGCTAATCTTTTTTTTCTTCTTCTCCCCAAAGCCCCCCAGTACATAGTTGTATATTCTAGTTGTAGGTCCTTCTGGTTGTGCTATGTGGGACACTGCCTCAGCATGGCTTGATGAGTGGTGCTAGGTCCACACCCAGGATCTCAGCTGGAGAAACTCTGGGCCACTGAAGTGGAGCATGAGAACTTAACCACTCGGCCATGGGGCCGGCCCATTTTTCTTGATTTTAATAAAAATATGTTTACCATTTTCACATTCAGCATAATGGTAGATTTTGTATGATACATCATTTTGATCAAGTTTGTGACCATTCCATTTCTTTATATTTCATTCTTTCATTTAAAAACAGCTAATGAACTATATCAAGATTTTTAAAGCACTTGTGGAAGTTATTTTTTTAATTTGTGCTGTTACAATGATTAAACATCGTAATAGGTTTTTCTAACACTGAACTACCTTGCATTCCTAGAGAGAATTTCAATTGCTCATGACTTATTTTTTTTAATGTGCTCTCAATTCATATGTCAATATATTTTTTCAAATTTCAGCTATTATACTAGTGAATAAGATTGTTCCATTTGGTTTTGTTGTTGTTTTTTGTTTTTGTTATCTTTGCCTAATTTGTTTCCAGAATCATATTTTTATAACTTGTCAATGACTAAAGATATAAATTAAAATCTCTTTGTTCTATTTATTTCCCCTGCATTTTTTTCCTTTGAGTATGTTATGCTATTTTACTTGATGCAAAAATATCCATGACAATTACATCTTCACCATATTTAATGGCTGTCTTTTAAAAAAAATTTCGCCTTCAATTGAACTTTATTTTATCAATAATTTATGATGCTATTCCCGCTTTTTGTTTTGTGTACATTAGTGCTAAAAATATTTAGAAAAATGGACATTAAAAACATGATATTTTCTAGAATTTAAAAGCCTAAAATCGAATTTTTTCAATTATTCCATAAAATCTCCTTTATTGCGATTCTTCATTGCCAATGGATGTTCTACGATCCAATGAAGAATCAAATGTTGCATTGAGTTTTGATATTGCCTTAGTCTCCTTTAATCTAATACAATCCCCCACTATATTTTGTTTATCATAATATTGACATTTTTGAAGGCTACAGACCATTTTATTACAGAATATTCCAAAATTGAGATTTTTTTGTTGTTTTCTCATTCGAAGATTCAGGTTAAGCATTTTGAGCAAGAATACTACATAGGCAACATTGTACAGTTTTTATGGCATCATGCGAGGAGGCACATATTGCCAGTTTGTCCCAGTACTGGCAAGGCTTAGTTTGATCAGTTAGTGAGATGATGCTTGGTTTCCCAACAAACCTTCACTGAATAGTATTAACACCCAAGCATGATCTCTACCTGAATCAGTCATTACATTGCTGGGTACAATATTAAAATTTTCTAATTTTAATATTTTTTCTATATTTATTAGCTGGCAATCTTCTCTAAAGAAGAGCTTAGTCTCCACCACCGTCACCCTTTTGAGGAACACTATGGACTCATGAATTCTTTTGTATTCAGTGTGTCATAGCTTATTAGCATCATTATCCTTTTCGATGCTTTTTGCATCAAAGACACTGAAATTATGATGATATAGCAGAAGTCTGTTATTAGGAGATACACACTGCAGTACTTAGAAATGAAGTGTCATGCTATATGCAACTTACTTTCAAATTATTCAAAATATACCCCCGAAAAAGTATAAAGAGAGAACTAATGTGGCAAAAGGTTAGAAAATTGTAAATCTGGACGAAAGTTTGAATTTTCTTCTTTTTTTTTTTGAGGAAGATTAGCCCTGAGCTAACATCTGCTGCCAATCCTCCTCTTTGCTGAGGAAGACTAGCCCTGAGCTAACATCGTGCCCATCTTCCTCTACTTTATATGTGGGATGCCTACCACAGCATGGCGTGCCAAGCCGTACCATGTCCACACCCTGGATCTGAACCGGGCCACAAGAAGTGGAACATGCAAACTTAACCACTGCACCACCAGGTCAGCCCCAAAAGTTTGAATTTTTTTAAATAGAAAAAGAGAAAAACAAAACATAAACAAACAAAATGTTAAAAACTGATCAGTTCTTACACCAAAACCTCAGACAGATTCCTTTTTCTTCCGTTGCACCTACTTCCAAAAGGCAGGAAGCGTTTCCCTCCAGCTCCCATCACCCTATTCCCCCAGCCCCATGGCATCTGCCATCTGGTACTGTCTATTTTACCTCCATCACACTTCTATCTCCTTTTCCTTTCCCACTGAAACCACATTATTTCAGGTTCATTACTGAAACTACTATGGTGGCCTCCACATCCATCTTTATCTCTCTACTGTCTCCTCTCTACCCATTCACCACAAAGATTTCAGGACAAATTCCTAAAGTGAAACTTTGACTAGGTCCCTAGCTTGCTCAAAAGCCCATCGTGGTTATTTGTCTACCATAGAACATCATCCCAATTTCTCAGCACAGCATTCAAAGTCCTCCACATTCTGTCAACTCACCAGCGCTGCTACCTCTCACAAACAGTATGCTTACATCCAGTCTGACTCCTTTTTGGCCTGATGATTACATGTTCCCTTCTGCCTTCTTTCTCATCTACATCTCCATTTGTTGAGACTGTAGTCATCCTGAAAATTTGAAAATCTACCTCTTCCATGAAGTGTCCTCCAATTCCCTCAATGTGGAAAGTATTTCCCATTTGCAGGGCTCATAAAACACTACAGGTCTTTCTTATAACATATACATCAATGTGCCTTGTAATAAAGACAGGCCTCATCGCTCCTTTGAGATCCAGTCAAGATTATAGCCTTCTTAAAGATAAAAACTTCTACTACCTATTTTTCTCTCTCCTGACAACTAGCACAATCCCTAATAGTGCTCAAAAAATGTTGTGGAATTGAATTTTTAAAATTGCAGTCAATAATGGTTTCTGAAAATGATAAACTTTTTACCTGCTCATAGACAATACATACAACCCTAAAATGGAAAATATTCTAGACAAATATCATTCGATATATTACATATATAACACATTGGTATCATCATCATCAAAAGCAGAGTCTTCAAAAATAAAAAACAATGGTGGAAAATCTTAAGACTGTGGAGGTGATTGCATTTTATTTCCTCCAGATACAGTAAATAACCGAGAGACATAAATTTGCCGCTGAGAGGTTGTGATATAAAGACATTTTGGTCTGGGAGGAAATGTAGAGTTACTGTGGTTTCTTGAGGAGAGGCCTGACATAAAGAAAGCAGTGTTTCAGAAACACTATTCTGGAAAATGAATATGAAACAGATTAAAAAAGAAGAGTGCAGATGCACAATTAGAAGTGGGGCACAGTGATGCCAGGCGAAGCGGACCTGGAGAGGATCTATGGTAGCAGAAATGAGGACAGAAAGGCAAAGTTGAGACAAAAGAAGGTAAATTTGAAAGTATAACATGAGTTGATTTAGGTAAGCTACAAAGGCCAAAAGGAGAATGCAAGAATTTTCAAAATCAATTCTATCATGCCACCAATGTGCTGCCATTAATAGTATAAGATTTCTCTGATGTCACCTCCAACAAAACTAGACTGTGGGTTCCCCAAGCACTCTATGCACTTTTTCATTTAGCAAGTTGGAAAAAAGTCTTTTGTCTTTTTCATTCCAGCTAGCCTGGAGCCACTTGCGGGCAAGGATCATGGTGTACCCGCCTTTGTAACTCCATGCGATAGTATAGTGCACATAGCAGGCCAAAGAAGGTGGCGGTGTAGAACTGAACTGATGATAATTCATTATAAGTAAAAGGAAGAACTCAATTTGCACATGAAGTCCAAAGGGTACACTGGGGTGGTAGCTAATACACGTAGATGTGTGAGTAGGACGGTCTTCCAGAAGGGAGTAGTAACACTTCTATTTCAGTATGTTTGCAGCTACAATGCAAACCTTTAAGGGCAGAGTTCAAAATTATTTTGAATGTTCCACAGTGCCTAGCAGAGTAATGAACATGCAGTGGATGCTCAATTAGAATTATTTTTTAATTTTTTAAAAGAACAGACAACAATAATTTAGTCTCTTTCACCATTCTTATTTTATCATAAAATATTAAAGTATTAAGATAGAGTCCAAGGTTCCCAAAATCATTTGAGATTTTCCCCTATTCATGAATATTCATTCTATGTAGAAAAAAGTACATAAAGAGGTGATGCAATTGAACTCTCAATCTAGAATTGACTAGAGAAAAGTAAAATTAAGGTTCTCCTTAGATCTTGTTCAAAAGAAAGGAAGAAGAATTAGGCTGTAGATTAATCCAGTCAATTAAACAAAGTCTTTCTGAAAATATAAAGCTAAAAATATAATTTGATTGTAAAGATGTATCCTTTCCTCAGTGATTAATTGCTTTAATTTTAAGAGTTTCAGTCATCACGATTTCTGTTCACGCTCTTTAGATCAATCTTGTGGATTCTCCTAAGATTAACTAATTTACTAATGAGACATATTTTGTATTACAAACTATAAGCTATTCAATTAGTGCAGGAGTCAGCAAACGTTTTCCATAAAGGACCAGATAAGTAACTATTTTAGGCTTTGCGGGCCACACAGTCTGTGTCGTAACTACTCAGCTGTGCTGTTGTAGAGGGAAAGCAGCCATGGACAACACATAAGCAAATGAGTATGATTGTGCTCCCAGAAAATAACAAAAAAGGCAGTTGGCCCTCTTTGGTCCATGGCTATAATTTGCCAACTCATACTTAAGTCCATTATTTTAAATTTTAGTACGAAAATTCTTTAATATACAGGAAAACAAAGAGAAAATCCTATACTGTCATTTAAAGTTAACAATCGCTAACACTTTGCCATATTTACTTAATCTACTTTATTGCTGAATTACCATAAAGAAAATTTCTGTCATCATAAGAGCTTGCCCCTACATATTTTAGCATGTATCTTCAAAAAAAGGACATATTACTACAATACCTAATAAAATTGATAATAATTCCCTAACAGCTCATATTTAAATTTCCCCAAATATTCCCAAAATTATTTCTACAGATGTCTTATTTAAACGAGGAATCCATTTAAGGATCAGGCATTGCACCTGATTGTTATGAATTAAAAGAAAAGTCTCTGTTAATCTAAAACAGCGGCCTCCATCCCTAGACTTCTCCATGTGATTTACTGAGGAAGAGTCTGATTTGAAACAATGTGAGCAAGATCTAGAATCAACACAAGGCAAAGCAATAGAGGCAAAGACAAAAATTTTTGTTTTTATTATCCTTAGCATATTTACCTCAATTTCTTCTCTATTTTTTAGGGTTTATTTTTATGTTTCATTTATTTTTTTAAACAATTTCTAGAGCTGATTAGGGTAATTTAGACACACATATGAAGCCAGAGGTTCACATATAACATAAAAGCATATTTCAAAGGGTTTCTCTGAAATGTATGAGTTCAGTCTATGGGCGCTGTGTAAAGGAAGGGATATAGAATAGTCAGTTACTTTAATTAGGCTTAAAAAATTCTAGATCAGGAGAATCTACCACCTTTAGTGAAAGACGCTGATTATTTTCTTGAAATAATGGTAATATCTCTTTCAAGAAGATATTATATTATCCCATCTGTGAACAAATACAGAAATGTAGACAGAAAGGATGACATTCTAGAGTTTGCAGTGCCTTATAAAAGGAAGAAAATCCTTTCTCAGGGGAGTCTTGAGCCGTTTGAGAAAATTTCAGCTTACCAGGGAAATTCCGAACAGAAAAATCACTCCAAATTTCATAAAGCTTCCACAAAATGAGAACTGATGGTAGCATGTGTAGGTACACATACCAAATAATGTTCAGAGTAGAAACAGGTGCAGTGAGACTAGAAAGAAGAATCAGCCTTGTGCAGCATGGCGACGCGACAGTGTGACGTGAGGTTACATATGAGGCGGCTGGAAGGAAGAGCTGAGAAAATGTAAGTATAGAAATGAGAGGAGTTTGTGTTGCCTATGTTTTAAAATATCTTAACTCATTGGCATTGGGAAATAGGATCAGTAAGGTGTCAGGAAAAGAAACTGGGCCAACTGAGGTAACAGGAGTACGGAAAGGAAAGGGACTCAAAAGGCACTGACTGGAAACTGGAACAAAGCTGGCATTCCCTCAGTTGAAAAAAACACAGGATAGGGGCTGGCCCTGTGGCCGAGTGGTTAAGTTCGCGCGCTCCGCTGCAGGCGGCCCAGTGTTTCGTTGGTTCGAATCCTGGGCGCGGACATGACACTGCTCATCAAACCACGCTGAGGCAGCGTCCCACATGCCACAACTAGATGGACACATAACGAAGAATATACAACTATGTACCGGGGGCTTTGGGGAGAAAAAGGAAAAAATAAAATCTTAAAAAAAAAAAAAAGAAAAAAGAAAAAAACACAGGATAGATTTAATTAAAGGGAGTTGAATTTATAAAGAACGAAAGGAATTAAGGCATAGAAAAAGACGATAATAAAAGCACTGTGTAATACGGTAATCACTGGTCACATGTGGTTATTTAAATTTAAATTAACTAAAATTAACTAAAATTAAAAATTCAGTTCCTCAGCTATAGTAGCCACATTCCAAAGCTCAGTAGCCCTGTGTGGTTAGTGGCTACCATGTTGGAAAACACCAATAGAGAACATTTCCACATTTCAGAAAGTTCAATTGGACAACACTATTTTAAGGACAATAAAACGAGTAGAAAAGAGAAAAAGGCAAGGAAAGAGGTGAAGGAGAAGGGATGGTGATTCATAAATTCCCTTTCCCACTTGTGCTTAATGTCACTAGTTCTCACGTGACGGTTAAGATAGCCGCTGCTCTGCAGCACTGGGGTTCTGCCACACCTCTTCTTCAGAAGGGTGCTGGAAGGTTGCTGCCTAACGAATGCTCTAGTGGGTTAGGATGGTTGGAGCAGGGCATTGAGTTAGGGGTGGGAGCAAGTGTGGGCTTGGGGAAGAGTCATTCAATGGATGAAGAGGGCCTGTGAACACCCTAGCACCAGGCCGAGAATTTAAGTCACTTGCCACTGGAGAGCGCCAAGAGTAGGTTCTTTCATCTCTGGTGCCCAATGAGTCTTCAGTCATTCATGGTCATACAATCTTACCACGAATATATTGCTCAAACTAAGTCATAGGTCGACACTCACTTTCTATCTTACTTGACCAATGAGAAATTTGGCCTGACCATCTCCTTTTATTTTACTTATTCACATCAACCAATTGCTATCATAAGCATTGTTATTCATTGCAAGTAAATACAGGCAGTCTATCTCCTTCTGTCTAAGCTCCATTATGAATAGCATGAAATTTCAAACGACTGTTGAACGACCTTCTTTGCCACACACCTGTAGTGAAATGAGAGCATTCCTTAGAACCTCTGACCCTCAGAGATATCCTTTTTTCTGGGATATTTTAAGCATCCTTTTGACCATAATCAACTTCTTGTCAGATAGGTCTCTTGTTCCAGACTGCCATTTCAAACTCCATAGACTTCCTGCCACTCACAATATTTATACCAGACATTGCCTGGTGAAGAGATGATATCCCAAGAATACTTTCAAATGCTGCCTTGTGAGAGTCGTTACTTATTTTCACACAGCTCAGGGCTGCTACGTTGCCATTTGCATGTGTGGGCAGCCAGTCCTTCAGTGTGTTCTCTATGTTCTAATTGGCTCACCACACAGATTCTTGGCTCTGTGCTTGGGAATTGTCACTGACTTTTAACCCACCTCACCTGAAGAGCAGCTTTTTGGTTTCCATTAGTATTTCAGGCACCGATCCTCATCTTAAAAATTATAACAGGATTTTAATCGGTGCTTTTGATTGTTTACTTTTAATCTGGCTTGGTGATATTTTAAATTTTGTTTTACTATATTTGAAAAGAGCAGAATTTTAAAGAAAGAAAAATAATTGGGGAGAGAAGATATTTATTTAGAGAGAAAACAGAGGCTTCCCTGGACTTAGGCTGATCACTTCAAGAGAACTGTGACTTGTGTAGAGGACCTTATAATTGTAAGTATCATAGTTTTGCTTGTTTGACAATGCTTTAAAAAGTCCTCAGTCCTAACGTTAGCAAACTTTCTCTCTCTTAAACAACTTGGAAAATAACTGGCTAGTTCCTAACATACACTGAAATGGAAAGTTTATAATTTTTTACTGTGACCGGAGGGTCTGGCTCTGAGCACGGAGCAGATACGTCCTTTGATTAATATAAGCCTAACTACACTTGCCATTTTAATATGGGAAGGATCTAAAGAACTTGTAAAGAAAGCATAAGGTGAAAAGTCCTTATCAATTGTATACGTCCCCATACTTCTGATCATTTTAAATGCCTGCCACTGAAAACCTTCAGTAAAGGAGTGAATCTTCCAGGCCCCACAGAAGCTGCCTTTCAGCTGGAAGAAGGGTGTGTCCTTAAGCTTTTACCCAGGAGCAATGATGATCTTGTCAAGTATTTTAGTGAGACCAGCCCAAGTTTTTAGGGTGGGGATCTAGACTGGTTATACGTACCTTCAGTCCTTCTCCCAGAGAAGGCAGAAACACCTCTAAGCCTGCATGTAAGAACATCTACTGAGAAATTATTTTAATCAGACACCAGCTGAGTGGGGGAAAGAAAAGGAACAGAGAAGAACAAACAAAACTCCCTTGGCCTTGGATGTAAAAGAACCCAGCAGCGATGGACTGGCACTTCTTCAGAACAGCTGCAGTGCTGTTCATTTGTTTGGTAAGTGGATTCTGTTAAAAACCCTTCATAATCATTCTTGTTGTAAACAAGTGTGAACTTTTTAGAAAATGTTTTTAGTGTTATTTCTAACCTAAACCCATTAAAAGTTTATGTTAATGACAAGGTGATTTTATGAACTAGATTTTTGAAGAGAGTTTCTCTCTTTAATTGAAGACTCCAGATCATATTATAGCATCAGTGTTAACTCATCAGATCACATCTCTGACATGGAAGTCATTGCTAAGTCACGCTGGTAAAATAGTGAATTCGGGAAAGCCATATCACTACTTAGGAGCATTTTGTTGTTCAAATCCTTTTTTAGCAGGTCGGCTTTTAAACTAATATCACAGGTCTGTCCTGATTTTTAACCTAAACAACTTTCCATTCTTTTGGTATCTTTGCTGAAAGATTCACTAAAATTTTTAAAACATAAAAATAGGATCCATATAAATTAAAATCATAGCAGTTTGTGACTGACCTCACTATCGAAATAATCTCATCGGTTCCATATATGGTTGGGAGCCATATCACTAATATCAAAAGTCCCACATTGCTAAACTCTGATTTTATTTAAAACAACATTTTTGTATTTCAAGAAAAATGGTGGTATGGGAAACTTATAAATAATATAGTAGGTGAAGGAATGGCTATAATTAAGGAGTAAGCATAATTATTAAGATACTGGCTCTTACTACTGGAAAATCAGTAACGACCGATATAAAAGTTGCATGTTTGATGGTCAGACAAATGTAATGAAATGCTTTATCACTGTCCCCCTTACACATCATTAGTTTTCTCTTTTTAGAGATAATACTAAATGCAATGCCAATGTGTGGCATCAATTTCACTTGTGTCAAAAATTTTAAAATCTTAGTCTCTCTCACAGCGAGCTTAATATAATCCAAAGAGGCCAGTGCCAGGTAAATTGCCCTCCAATTTGGCAGGATGTAGCGTGTGGTTTATATTTGTTTCTACTTGCTTAATTTTTGAACTGGATTGTTGAGTTTCTGTAAGAGCAAGTTAGATCTTTGATTCAAGGTATGCTGGTTAGTTTGAATTCAGTTTATTAATTAAGAGAGGTCATAAACAGTGGTTTTAGTTATAAATGAGCATCAATAAGCTGGTAGCTTTTGTTCCAGGCTGCCCTTCAAACATTAGCCCTATTCCATGGACTTTTTCATGGATCTTTGGGATCAGCTGATAGCATAACTTGGGATGTGGCAGGGATTAACGAGCGTTGTACAGTACGTCATTTGAATACAGGCGCATTTGTGTTCTGCAAAATAATCAATTATTTTCATTTTTAATTTCATATAAATTTGATCCGTTAAGGCCTATTATAGTTACAGTTGATTAAAGTTTATTCTGATGTTTATGTACTTTCACTCAATCTATAAAATACCTTATTTCTTTATTTTACAATTATTTCTAATTAATTACATCCTATAAAATTCCTTTAAGCAGCCACTTTCTAATTAATCATTCTTCAGTAAAATGTATTCTTTTATCAAAATCATGCATCCTCATCGAACTTTCTCTCTTTGTAGAGAGGTTCCTAGGCATTTATACTTTATTTTCTGAGTCTGGATAAGTTTTATTGTTTGTGGATTGTTTGTTGCCATATTTTACTCTGGAATCCATCACAAGTTTCTCATACGCCTTATGGAAATTATTTCTCAAAGAACTTATAAGTTTAATTTTCACATTGTTGTAACTTTTTTTGTAAAGCATTTTACTTTCTAAGGTTTGGAAAATCATAATTTATTTTTACTACTGATTTTACCAGATGATTTGAACAAATGTCCTTTAGAGTTATCCAATCCAGTTTTCCTTTAAAATACTTTTTTATTCTGAAAATTAACCACCACTATAGCAAGCTCTTCCACTTGCCTCTCTGCTAGCCTCACTATGCATATTTGCTTTAACAAAAGAAAAAGAAAAAATCTGTGTAAAGTCTTTATATTCTTCTCTGCTCAAAGTGAAAATCTACATTAGGGAGCCTATTTGGACAATTTTAAAGATTTTTAAGACATTTAAACAGGTAGCATCTTTATTAATGCAAATCCATTTGCGAGCTGGGCAACCATCTATTTACAAGTAAGTTATGTAGTCTGCTCAATATACCTGAAGATTCTAGACCTTGTTCAAATTAATGAGTTAAATTGGAGAGAATAGGGCTGAAGAATCTGCTCCGACAGCAACCAAGATTTCCCATAACTATTCCATTATTTAGACAAGTCTCTTGGACAGACAATAGCTTATGCCTGTTATGACACTGCAAGCCAAATAAATGTTATTGATCCTGCATTTCTTTTTCATTTTTTGGTTTCCATGAGATTAGTGTATGGGAGGGGAGGGGTTAGAGTGTATTCTAGGCCAGGGAATAATGTTACCTATGCACCAAATATAAGAAATCTCTGTGAATGGTTGTGACAATGGCATAAGGTATGGCATGGTCATGTAGGAAAGCAAAATACAACCAGTAGAATTTTTATACTCCTTCTGATTTTTAAAAATTATTTGCAACTTTGCCAGATCTAATTAGTCAACTCAAATAAATGCAAATCTCAAGGTGTCTTTTTCTATAAAGGCCAACTTCTGCAGCTGACACCCAAAGAACAGATAAACCTATCTTATCCATTACCAAGAATGATCCGATTTCGCCAGGTCTTCTCCTTTTTCCACGGTTAATATTTCCTTTCCAAAAATTCCCTCTGACCACCTGATTAACTCCTCGATTTGAACTTACTGAAATCCTTTAGGATATAAGCAGGAGTTTTTCAGAATACTTCTTAGCACTCTGGCTAAAATACATAGGAAATAATATAAACTTTATTATATAGTTCACTCATGTATTTGAACCAGACATCTTAAATTCCCATAATTGTATTTACTGCTGCCTAAAGCTAGAGAAGGACTAGAAAACTAGTACAGACCAAACAGAAGACAAGTAAAGGACAGAATTTTTTATTCTTTCTTGTGTACATATTATCATGATATAAATTATAGATGTTAGTATTTCCATAAAATATTTTATAGAAAATGGAGGCAGTATTTCTACTTACCCAGTAAAATTTATAAATTGTATTTAAGCAAAATCATTTCCATTTATATGGTATTCTTAAAAGCTTTATTATTTCACTGCAGCTTTAGAATCAGCATCTTCTTTTACCTCTATGAAAATACAGAGTTCAAATTTATCATCATTTAATTGGTTTGAGTTGCCATGGAGTAAAAACATTCTGCCATGCCTGATTTAGGTCACAGAAAAACCTAAAGCACTAGGAAATGCTGTGTAGATAAATCTAAAGGCCTGGCCCCTAAGGGACAAGATTCCCCTATTTAGCAAGGCTCAGGAATCAAGAAAAATCACTCTATTGTCTATACCCAGAGCATTTAATTTCTGTAACTCTTTCTCCACTACATATTCTTCAAGGACATTGTTGCTGAGTATCGCTGTGTCCTAACAGATATTGCCTAACCGAAGCAGGAAGCATGCTCAGCAATGCAGTTAGATTTGTTATGCTACCTTCAATGAGGGAACACGCTTACAGAGCGCTGGGTCTTGCCACGCTTGCTGTTATGCTTGGCATGCAAATTCCTTTGATGGACATAGGCAGGTTAAACTTTTTAAAATGCCATTGGCTGCTGATCCATGCTCTCAATTGGTCTATGAGAATAGAGCACAGCCTTACACACTTGTTTAATGAAAAACCACCTCTCCACAAATTAACGGCTGCGTGTTGCTCATAAATCTACTGGACTATAAGTTATGTGAGGGCAGGTTCTGTGTCTGATTCACTTTTGTAGCCTTCATAGTGCCTTGCACCAGTTCAGGATTGCTCAATAGATCTCTAATCACACAAAGTAGAGGCATCAGAGGGGAATTTTTGGATAGCTTATATTTCTTCTGCCCCCCCCCCCGCCCCCGCACACCACCCCCCGCCACACTCCTAGAAACCATCAAGGTACTAAACATGGAAATAATCATGTTGAATTTCCCTAACATTTATTTTTATGGTGTAGTATTACATTTACTTACATTTTATCTAAGGCTTACCATAATACTTTTAGGGCTTAAGCCCTTTAAAAGTCTTAATCCAGCATTGGATCCACATAATACACATTTGGTATGTATTGGTCAAATGAATAAATAAACCAAAGAACAAGTAAGAGAAACCACCCTATCAAGGTGTTGTCAACTCCAGACTGATAGCTTTTGTCCAAGTAATATAGAGGAAACACAAAAGAGGAAGTTTCTTAAAAGAAGCAAACTATTATATTTTAGCTTTGTCTCGAGTTCTTCCTTGTGATGCATACAACAGTTAAATACATTAGAATTTGACACAACAAAAACTGCCACGTGACTTGTGAGGAAGACTACCTCACAATTATTAAATGCAAGAGGTTTTCCTTATAAAAGTTACCACTTTTAAGACCGTTTTTATTATATGCAAAGAAATGTAAACCTCAATATCAAAAAACATCTAAAAGTGAGTATAATTAGAGAATCATTGAAATTAGCAGGCAATTTTGTGTCCTGTGGCTTTTTTTTTTTAACATGTGGATTGGTCCCTAAAATAGAGATGAAGGGAGGACTCACTGAGAATGCATTTTAATATCATGTGACACTTGTTCACACCCCATCTGTCTTTCAATTTTCCCTCTCTTTGACGTCTGTGACATTGCATTATATTTTCCTCATTTCTTTGGCCACTCCTTTTCTCTCTTTGTTTCCTGTTTGCTGTCGTTGCCTCTAGTTATATAAACATAGGAATTCCCCTAGTTTCAGTCTCAACCACAAGCTGTTTCTTTGCTGTATTTTCTACTTAGGGATTTCAAATTCTCCCATGATTTCAACTCCCCTACCTGAGCAGATGTCCCTCAACTCAGGCCTGAACTATTGTTCATCATGCTGACACACATTTCAAATTGCTGAGTATCTTTACCTGGGCGTTTCTCTGGCATCTCAAACTCAATGTGTTCTAACCTGCTAATTTCTGCTACTGCCTTGTTCCCAATCTCCCAGTTTAAAACAGCCATCACCTGAGATTCTCCCCTGTCTTGACTCTCACGTCTCATTTGTTCTCAAGCCCTGTCAATTTCAGCCACGCAGTATCCCTCCCTTGATCTTTCCTGGTCCGTTCCCACTGTCCCTGCTCTGGTACAGCGACTCCTCATCTCTGGCCCCATTCGATGCAGGAGACTCAACTGCTCGGTGACCTGTAATCGCTGCCTCTTCTCACCACTCCCACCAATTGTCGTCAGAGGACTCTTTTAAACCCACAATTTTATCATGACTTTCCCACGTTCGAAAAACTTCAACAATTTCCTACTGCTCACAGAGATTTGGTCTTAGAATTGGAAAGAGTCTGCTCCTGTCATTTTACAAAGGAGAGAAAGCTCGTTTAGGAAGTACAGTGAAAGTCTTCTGACTCTACCAAATGTTCTTTTTATTTTGCCTTTGAAAGTCCAACAGTAACTTTGTTTCAAAGTTTATTCTAGACACTGTGCAAAAGACAATCAGGTTATGTCAACACAACATAAATTTAAGCAGACTTGGCAGTTTTTTTAATTACTAATCCAGTGGAGAGGCTGACACTATGGTGAAAGCTACTTGGTCTTCTGCCTAAGTTGCCTCTCATGGGAAAAAGAATGACCCAGCATCATAAAGTTGGAAGGTGTCTTTGTCATCTGGCACAGTTCTCCAAAACAAACAGCAGGCACTGACACTTCAGTGTGGTGAGGGAAGCGCAAGACAAATAACAGATGCACACGCAGTTCTGTTGCTATGAGAAAATGGCTCCCAAACAGACAAATAAGGTGTCCTTACACCCTCACTCACACCCACAATCAAGAGTGAGAAAAAAGTGCTCACGAGTTCACAAGTAGCAAGAAGTACACATTGTATTAACATCATTTCAACTCTATGCCAAGAAGTACTCTACAACATTTCCATTACTTGTCCAAACCATTTGAGCCATTTACTTTTCTTTTTTTACCCTAGTATTACTATTATTGCTGTTGTTATTATTGTACATAAGCATTCCTAATCACAAGGATAATATGAGATTAGATTAAAATCAGAATGTTTTTGAATTCTCCAAGTTGTAATGTCAATTCTTTTCAGTATATTTTACTTAGTAATTTACTTGGAATAGGCTATCTTAGACTTTTTTGTAAAACCCACACCTCAAGCACAAATTTAGGATGAATTGTGTTAGATTGTATTTAGCCATAAATTAATATCCAAACCTCAATTTCCTCATCTGTAAAATGGAAACAGTTATAGTACTGGCCACACGTACTTATGAAATTGAATGCATGGATTTCTCTAAACACATTGTCTAGTACTTAGTTATCGTTCAGTGAATTGTAACAGTGATAATAATAACGACTAACATTACCTATATACCATGAGTATATAATTCCTATAATAAAATCATTATCTCTTCATATTACTCATATTAACCATAAATACACATTTTCCTGAATTATCAATTATGGCAATTTCTAAAAATATGAACTTAGAGACTAAAATTTTATTTTTATTTAATGGTGACATCAAAACTAACTATAAAAAGCAAATTGCTATATTTTGAGATTACTATTATAAGTATTTTTTAAAGAGAAAACTATAATTTTCTTTTATCAATGGTACTGATAAAGTCTAATTGTGATAATGGTTTTCATACTTTGCAACCCTGAAAAAGTTCCATTAGAAGTTGAAAATTAAAAACAACAACAAACAGTCACATAGAGACAGAGATTAGATTGGTGGTCACCAGAGGGGAGGTGAGCCGGAGGAGGGCAAGAGGGGTGATTAGGCACATTTGTGTGGTAATGGATTGTAATTACTCTTTGGGGGGTGAACATGATGTAATCTACGCAGGAATCGAAATATAATGATGTACACCTGAAATTTTTATGTTATAAACCAATGTTACCACAATAAAAAAAGAATTAAAACAAAAAGAAGTTGAGACCTACAATTAGGATACATACAACTATGCACTGGGGCTTCGGGTAGGAAAAAAAAGAGGAAGATTGGCAACAGATGTCAGCTCAGGGCCAACCTCCACACACACACACAGTTGAAAATCTCTTATTTAGGGAGAAATAAAAGCTAAGGATTTATACCATCTTTAATTGATTTTAAGTGTAATTTAAAACTTACTAAATGCAAACTAGCCTTCAAATCCACACCTCATTTTTTAGATAGATATTTTACAATGTCTTAAGTATATTGATATATTAAACAATATATGTCTGTGTTTTAGAAATACATTTGGTTTTTAGAGAAAAGTAATTGAAATTATACTGAGTTTTTCACTACAAATCGTGTGTAAAGATCAAGGCCAGAGCTGAAACCAGGCAGAGCTCTGCCTGACCAGTTCACGCGTTTGCCAGAGAAATTGTTTAATTCAGGAGAAAAGACTAATAGAAGTTGCTTACCCAGCAATTTGTCCCTTCACTCCCGCACTTTCTTTTCCTTTTTATGGAAGGATGCATTTATGGTATCTATTTTGTTTAGTGCTAACAGTAAAACATTAACTGTGAACTCATTTTTACATAAAGGAAACTATTTACTTTTTATTTTAGAACGTTTTATTCTCATCTTTCAAAGCAAGTAAAAAATATCATCAAGATTTTCAAGAATCTTAGAAAAATCTTCCATCTAGAATTGGAATGTGAAGGAGCAAATATTCTGAAGCTTTCTAGATACTTTCTCCTTCATATCCTTTCTTTACTCCAAAATATTTTTTTTTTATTTCCATCTGTGTCTAGTCTGATTCGGAAACTAAAGTCAAATGTTTTAGCATCATGAGTTATTGCCGAATATCACTGAATAGCATCAGAGTATCTCCAGCTCTTCAGTCACAAGATTTACTAGGAGAGTCTGAGTTCCCGACCTTCGTTCTCCCTGAGTTCTTGCTTCAAATGTCCTAGCTCATGTGATTACAAGTATCTGCAAAGACTAAGAATAAAAAAGAGGTTAAAAAATAAAAGTAATAAAAAAGAAGAAGAGCAAAATTGAAAGGTAAAAAGCAAATGGAAAGGAATCCTTAGCATCATTATTTTCAGATCTGAGGGATAAAGCAGATCCACCTGCTACTGGACTGATAAAATAATTCTAATACCTCACAAGACTATTGTTTGACTTTTTTAAAGCAATAGGATAACATGAATTGTAAATCATTCAATTAAAAATTAACTACTATGATTATCTTATTTTTATAGGTGGTGGTGGAAGTTAACAGTGAATTTCGAATACAGGTAATACATAGCAAATCTATTTTTTTCAAATTAAAAACAAGGAAAATGGTTTGGGAGTAACAACATATTTTCCAAAGAAAATTCATCCTTACAAGTAAATTTAATGTTATGCTAAAAGTAATAGATTATCAAAATTGCCAATTTTCTCAATTAAACAACATTTCTTTCTGACATTTCAATTACTCCCCTCTTTCAAAACCTCCAGTGGAATGTGAATTATGAATAAAAGTTAATAGATAGTATTACTTTATTCTACCCATTCAAGGTAAGAGATTATAATACTAAAAATGGCACCATCAAGTGGCATTCAATCAGAAGGCAAAAACGTGAATGGATCAAGTTCGCTGCAGCCTGTCGTGAAGGTGAAGACAACTCAAAGAGGAACCCAATTGCCAAAGTAAGTATCAACCCCAAAGCATAAAATCATAAATCAGAATGAACAAGGTTAAGGTTTCAAAAGAACCTGTCTTTTAAATACTTTATGAACATATCTCACTGAGAAGTTATGGTACAGAGCTATTGTCATTAAGATTATGAAAACTGAAGCCACTGAAAGGATACATTAAGAAACGTGGGCGCTCAGGTAAACAGTTAAACATTGACTGACCTCACTTGTGAAATTAATACACCTGATCATGTGTTACTGCAAACTCTAGGTGAAAAAACTATAGTGATTGAAAGAATGAATTTAGCACTCAGCACACGCAGAGGAAGTATTTCAATGTATGCTCTTTCTGCCTCACAATCTATTAGAATTGAATTCCTACTTTTGGCTTGTTTATAAACATTCACAATGTACCCTCTTTCATACACACTTTTTCCTTTCATTTTCCCTTATCTTCCTTTGTATACACACACACATACATACACACACTCAGAAACACATTGCCACACGCAGATTCACACCCATACAAATATATGTGTATTATGTATATATAGATATACACATAAACATGCATACAGACATACACAGAGATTCATCAGTAGTATTTGCTGACAGTCATTGAATATTTTATTTCAAAGAAAGAATCCTGGTTTCTATAACCATTTATTTGGGATGGTCTCCTTACTTTTCTGCTAATACGTCCCCCCCATTTTCAGAATTAAGAGCTTCTACACAGAGTTGGATAACGCTTGTCAGGTACATAAATCCACTTAAAACTTTCTTCTAAAACTTTCCGTTTTAAAAAATTTTTGAATCATAAGATCCTAGTTACATAACAACACTGGTAAACTCTTTAAGAGGGCAAGGAGTTTCTACTCTAGGCTCAGTGCTAGCATAGAGCCTGAAAATAATACGATCAAATTGTAAATGTTGAATGAATGAATGATTTAGACTTCGATCTATTAGAGTGATATTTTACTTTTTTCTTATTTGGTAGAAATAAAAATTGAATTTCTTTTATTCCATTGTCAGTTCCATTGAAAATTCCAGAGCTGTAATTATTCTACTTATCTAGGAAAATGATTCCCTATTTCTAGCATTTCGTAAAAGATAACAGGTGCTCATATTCAACAATTCTCAAGAAAGACAGCTGCCGTATATCAAACATAGCACTCTTTATTTGCTCCCTGTAATATTTTCACTTGTACTTTTTCTGCAGATTCACTCAGATTGTGCTGCAAACCAGCAAGTTACATACCGCATCTCTGGAGTAGGAATTGATCAACCACCTTATGGAATCTTCATTATTAACCAAAAAACTGGTGAAATTAATATAACATCCATAGTTGATCGAGAGGTCACCCCTTTTTTCATTGTAAGTGGGCTCCATGTCAATATATATGTTCAGGCCTAAATTATCTTTGGATAAGCTCAGAGTCTAAATATTAGGCATTTTTGATTGTCTCTTAAAATTCATGAGCATCCCTTGACTCAAGAGAAACAAAGAAAAGATTGAGAGAGAGAAGAGAGTTTTGCTTAAGTGCCTTAGCAAAAATGCTAATATCTGGTCTGTCCCAATGGCAAGCTAAAATATTTGTTTAGAAAGGCAAGAACCTAACTTTTACTTCTTTTTATTTAATTCGATTGAGAATGTTGGTTCCTTTTAACTCCAATGTCAAGTGATGATTCTGGAGCTACTAGGGTAACCTTTTCTGAGTGAACATACCTTATAATAAATTCACACTGCTCAGGCTTACCTGAGCTCAGAACGTACCTTAGAAATACTTTAATTCATTCTTACTGAATTTCCCTCCATTCTTTACTGTGGCTGTGACAAAACTTCAAATCCTCAACCTCATTTCCACTTGCAACAGATGACCTGGTGACCAACTTCATTAGAAAGTCTGAGGCCCCCCCATCACAAACTCCCACAATTAATTCTCTCTCTTCTGGTTCAAAAATGTTCTGCATTAAATCCCAAACAGGATCACTTTTCTGCTTTTTCCCACAGCTTCTCCCAAGACATTTCCATTGTCCCATAATTACCTGTTTCTTCAAAAACCTTATTCCATCAACTTTGTTTTTTCATCTCTCTCCTGCTTGTCCATTGGCTGCTTCTATTTCCATCTATCATCATGGCCAACCCTTATTAGTACTTAAAAAATAAAGAAAACCTTCCTTGATCTTGTCACCTCTTCTATTAAAACCCTATCAATCCATATCCCAAAACACCTTCAGATAGTAATCTATGCTTGCTGCTTTCACTCAGACTGCTTGTCTTTATTCCTCAAACTACTTTAATTCCAAGTCAATATTCCTGCCTAATCTCCTACAAATTCTAAATCAGCATGCCAGCATGTTAGCTTTTCTTGAAGCACAATGCATTTTTATATGAAATATACCACACAGGTAAAACAGTATACATTACACTCATGTATACTACAAATATGAATAATAATAATAATAATAAGACAACACCCACATAGCCCCACCTAGCTTATGAATGCTATATTTCTTTGAAGCTCCCATGTGACGCTCCTTTACCACATCCTCAAACTCCCAATAGGCCCTAGTCCTAATTTCAAACAATGCGTGTTCATCACTCTATTTCTTTTCTCACATGAATCCCTTTACTTGGAACACTCTGGCAATTCCCCTCCCCACCTGTCGAAATTCTCTTTCATCTGTCTCAATCATTATATCCTAATACGAAGTCATAGTATTTTGTTCTTCCTTTACATAACTTACCATGTTACCTTTTCTGAAAGAGCATTTTGAGTTTGTGTTTGCCTCCCCTTATTAATTATAAGTACTGCTTGTGCCTATATTCTGGTAGGAAATAATATGTCTTACTTTTCTTTTAGCTACCCACAATACCTAGCATAGTGCCCAAACAAAGTAAGAACTTAATAAATATGTGGTGCGCCATATAATTATTCCTCTTTTCTCTCCTAGATCTATTGCCGGGCTCTGAATTCAATGGGTCAAGATTTAGAGAGGCCTCTTGAGCTCAGAGTCAGGGTTTTGGATATAAATGACAACCCTCCAGTATTTTCTATGTCTACTTTTGTAGGACAAATAGAAGAAAATTCTAATGCAAGTAAGTTATCTATTTTATTACGGAAACAAGAGTATATTGGCTTCCAGATCATTGTTAACAGCCAGGCAACTAGAGGCTAAACTATGTCAAGGTACCACATCACCAACGTAAGAGATGAGTACAGAAAAACATGCAGAACAGAAAGGCGTGACGAAGTCTCCATAATGACTTTCCCTTCCACTATGGAAGCAGCTCCAATCTGTCATACACAAGGAGCAACTCCAGTGTAACAAGGAGGATTTTCTTATGTAACCCACACAGCAGCTCTGGAGTAGATTCCTAAGGAGAAATTCCAAAAGTGCTTTGCACATTGGTGGCAGGGGCACTGGGCATTTAGCCTCCCAGCCTGACTGCTGTGAAGGGCAATCTCATCCATTTCTATTCATACCGTTTTTTTTTTTTCTTCCAATTTTAACTACTTTAACGTCACTCATAAAAATCACTTGCAGGCAATCTACTTTGTGGCCATAGTCTTTAAGAGCTTTTGGTGACAGCAAATAAATGCAAAATAAGCATTGCTTCCCCTTCTTATATATGATTTGATAAATACAGGTTTTGTTTGCTTTTTTACTCAAGTCATTGGTTTTGTGTATTTGAAATGCATTACAAAGCTAATCCTGTTTGGCCCACCATGCATATATAAAGCTGATTGTCTCAAGTGATGCTAGCTGAGGGGCGCCAGAAAACCTATAAACTAGAGAGAGCATTTGCTTGCAACAGCTTTGACAACCTTAAGGTATAGTGGTCTCCTCATGGATTATTGTAAATGGCAACGTTTTAACTGCCAAATATTCAGCCACTTGGGAGGGACAGAATATTAACCGTTTAGCACACCACTGAAGATTATCCTAAATATATTAAAAACAGCAGAGATGATTTCTCATATGAATTCAAAACATCAACTTACCATAGTTCCTTTTAACCTTTAAGTGGTATAATTTCTTAAAAATTAAAAAAATCCTTACATTTTACTTCTCTTCATTAAAATAGTATGTCTACACTCTAAACTTTTAAAAATACCATTCTAAAATTGTTTGTTGTAAAACTTCACACAATATGGAAATAAAAATGGAATAGAAATCTGTTCTTTGTTTTCTCTAGTACCATTCTTCAGAGGCAAGCAC
This sequence comes from Equus asinus, assembly GCF_041296235.1. NCBI lineage: Eukaryota > Metazoa > Chordata > Mammalia > Perissodactyla > Equidae > Equus > Equus asinus. The sequence continues at coordinate 41,837,828 of NC_091796.1, read as the reverse complement.
TGTCATTAGTTATTTAGGTACATATGTTTTATAATTATATAAAGATATATAAACATGTTTTTGGAAACAGATGGAACCACATTTTACTTACTAATCCCTAATGTGAATCTTTATTTAAATCTATTTTGGACATATTTCCACATTAGGAAATAGGGATGTCTTCATTCCTTGTAACAGTTGCATCAGATTTCATTGTATGAACATATCATAATTAATTAATGAATTGCCTAGTGAAAACATTTAAAAAATAATACTGAGATGAACATACATATATACACAGATTGAGAAAGGAGACAGAGGGAGAGATAGGAGATACTCTGGGGCATTTGTGTCTATAGACGGGACAATTGTGCTTGAAAGAGTTCGAGTGTAGAGAAGAATTCTGGTTTATGAACACTGGCAGCTTTTCACATTCTTCAGTGTCCTTCATCAAAACTGCTTAAAAGATTAACAGGAAAGATCAGGGAAAGGACAAAGCACATAGTTAAACACGCATCTCTTTAAGTCCACTAGTTACTTAGCACTTCACGAGGAGCCACGCAAAACAGAACAATAATATATATTTACTGAGTGTGTGTTATTCAATAGGAACTTTATATAATTTTCTCTCATTAAGCTATTTAATTTTCTATGCATTCAATGAGGATGGTACTATTATCATTCCCATTTATAGAAGGGGAAACTTAGATCAAGATCACATGGCTAGAAAGTGCTCAAGTTGGTCTGGCCTTAATATCATTTGGTTTCACCACAGGAGCCTTTAAAAAACAAAAAAGAATTATACTAGAATAAGAAATGCAAAGCCAGAATAAAACATTTCTTTGTTACCTAACTACTAGTAATGTCTAGGTTCCTAGTAAAACGTGACCTTTTTGTCAAATCAAAGGTCTAGAAAGGAGCTAAGCTATTGATATGTTGAAAAAGTAGAAAGGGAAAATGGTAGAGTGCATGTTATATGGACCAACTAAACCTAACACCTTGTTGGAAAAGCAATACACTATACTATAATGAAAATGCAAACTGTCAAGTTACAATCAATTTTCCCTGATTTCTAGATACGCTGGTGATGAGACTCAATGCTACCGATGCGGATGAACCAAATAATTTGAACTCAAAAATAGCTTTCAAGATCATAAGACAGGAGCCTTCTGATTCACCAATGTTTATTATCAACAGAAATACTGGAGAAATTCGGACAATGAATAATTTCCTAGACAGAGAGGTAATTTCTTTTTCTTTGAATGGGTTGTCAGTCTCAAAGGAATTAATTCTGCATGCAAGAGTACCTAAGAAAGAAAAAGAAAATAATATTTTTAAATTTTAATTACATAAAATTTTCACCTACGGGAATGACACAAGAAATCTCTTTAAAATGAAAAAATGGGAATTCCTCAAATACATTTTATGCTGTCATTTTTCATTTAATTTTACTTAGGATTTGCCTCAATTTAAGAACACTATATTTTGAGAATACATAAAAATATACATAAGATAGAGGCAAAAGCTCCATTTTGTTTTTTTTTAAAAGAGTGTTCCATAATGAAATAAATTTAAGAAACAATTGTTATCATGTCCCCCATCTTGGCAAGTCACTACGCATGTGAACACAGTAGAAGGTCCAAGAATTTTTACACACTAAGAAACTTGTTTTTCTTTCTTTAACCCAGCATATCCTAAGCACATTTGACGACAGAACTCTTTTTCCTTCCTATGTCATGCCTACTGACAGTCCACTGATTACTTTGGGAAATAATAATGGTCAGAAATGATGGACAGGAATTAAGTAACATCCAGACCAATCTTTTCACTTGCAAATAAGAAAATAAGTAGTGATTGTTACCAAATTAGAATCAGCATTACATAGTTTCTATCATGCCATGTGGTCTCCTAATTTAATTTAAAATATCCACTTTTTCATTATTTTTTAAATATTGATAGAATATAGCTCACCTGCATGAATTCGAGGGATATAAATGAATACGATACGCAATTAAATTTTATTTTAATTACTATAGTTATTTTAAAATGATAATCTCCCTGCTAATGACTCCTACTTTAGGATAAATCAGATTATTTTTACGCTTTTTAAATGCCATCAGTTTCTAGGTTACCTAAATCTCCTTTTTCACTTGTTTGAAAATTGCTATCAGAAGAAATTGACTATTTAGCTTTTCTCTCTTAAACTTTCTTAAAGAGCCAGTGGGATTATTAAAAGGGTTTTAGTGGCTCTAAAAAGTAAAGGAACTCTGCGGTCACTGGGAAACCACTGGAGCAAATATTCTTAAGCTGGCGTCCATGGAGAGACCTCAAGATGTCTCTATGAATCCCTAACATTATACCCACAATTCTGAATGAGTATGTATATGCACATGTGTGTGGGAAAGGCTCTGTAGCTTTTACCAGCTTCTAAAAGTTTAAGCACCATTGAGTAGACTCAAGAACAGATACATCAGCAGTAATTCCACCGCCACAACCTGCCACCCCCCAAAATGCAAACTATTTGCTATCTTTTTATTCTTCTTGCATACTCAGGGGCTGCTCATTTAGAGCATGGAATTTTCATGCCATAAATCCTTGGTAAACATTAATCTTGCTCCTCCTGATCATTGTGGTCCACTTCTCCGTTTACAAATTTTTTCAACCCTTGGACATATAATAAGGAATGAGCCCTTTAAAAGATGTTGCTTCTTTGAAATGATGCTGGATAAGCATTGTCGAGGATGCAAGTGGCGACTTCCATACTGATTCATGTGAGATTTGCGGATTTTCAATATTCTGTGTGACCCCATCTCCATCATAGATTTCTGTAAATGTTGAGCCAGCATTTTAAAAGAACCTTGTGTGAGACAGAATAAGGACTGTCATCATCAACTGTGATATTGTTTGTAATGTGAATTTTTAGCAATACAGCCAGTATTCTCTTGCTGTAAGAGGCTCAGACCGAGATGGCGGGGCAGATGGAATGGCAGCAGAGTGTGAATGCAGCATTAAAATCCTCGATGTCAATGATAACATCCCTTACATGGAACAGTCTACAGTAAGTACTTGTCCCTGAAATTAATAACTTTAAACTCACTACACCCTAAAATTTGGTCTAACAATCCTATTCACAGATATACATGTTATCTTTAGTCACATACAACCCAAATGTAGACACGTACATTGTCTTGTGTTTGTTTATATAATAGAATAAAAACAAATTTGAACAATGAAAAGTGAGACTATAAACAGAGATCCCTTTTCTAAATAATGACTGTAAACATTCTAGTATAAGTCTAGCATAGTTCTCTCCGTCACATGATTTGTGTTAACATTTTCTACTTCTTTTTTCAGTATGCCATCGAAATCAAAGAAAATACTCTCAATTCAGATTTGCTCCAGATTAGAGTAATTGATCTGGATGAGGAGTACTCAGCTAACTGGATGGCAGTCATTTTCTTTATCTCTGGAAATGAGGGAGGTTGGTTTGACATAGAAATGAATGAAAGAACAAATGTAGGAATTTTAAAGGTTGTTAAGGTATGATATAATTATCCTAAATATTTTGTTTTCTTGGTCTTTTTCAAAATGTTAATCTTAAAATGATGCTAAGATTTCACAAACTTGAGTGGGTAAAGAGTAAAAAGTACTGTGTTTTAAAATGATATATGAAATAGGGCTGTTTTATAAGGAGTTTTTCTACTTGTATCATTTCATGAAAATAGGCATTGTACTGTAACTTGAAACTCTTTTCTATCAATACAGTACTCTCTCACAGATCATATAAATTCAAAGCATTTTTAAACATGAATCTTATTTTACACCTACAACAAAGTAGGACTAATGCATAAGGTTTTGTTTTAGATGTTTGAAGAATATTTTTTAAAGATTTAATGTGGCCTTCAAAAAAAATGTGTCCAGGGGCCGGCCTCATGGCCGAGTGGTTAAGTTCACGCACTCCACTTCAGCAGCCAAGGGTTTTGCCGATTCACATCCTGGGCACGGACATGGCACCACTCATTAGGCCATGCTGAGGTGGTATCACACATGCCACAACTAGAAGGACCCACAACTAAAATATAGAACTATGTACTGGGGGGATTTGGGGAGAAAAAGCAAAAAAAAAAAAAAAACACTGGTAACAGTTGTTAGCTCAGGCACCAATCTTCAAAAAACAAAAAATGTCCATGTCAAAATTGTATGTCAATTATTTGCAGTAAGAATATCCATCATGTAAATTAAAAATTGCTTATCCCACCAATGTGGTGGGGTTTTTTTTGGTGAGGAAGATTGGCCATGAGCTAACATTTCTTGCCAATTTTCCTCTTTTTGCTTGAGGAAGATTGCCCCTGAACTAAAACCTGTGCCAATTCTCCTCTATTTCGTATGTGGGACACTGCCACAGCATGGCTTGATGAGTGGTGTATAGGTCTGTGCCAGGGATCTGAACCTGCAAACCCCAGGCCACTGAAGCAGAGTGTGCAAACCTAACTATGCAACCAGGCCAGCCCTTCCAATGTGTTTTTATAAAATTAAAATTAAATTACTGCAATTTTAGGATTATCACATTCTCATCTCACTGTGGCTGCTGACCAAGGCTTACTACAAACATAAATATACCAGAGATTTGGTCCAAGTCAGCAGAGTTCTCCTATGTCCCCCCCCAACATTAATGATCCACCACATTTACCTGCAGTAGAATTTCCTCTGAGACGTGAGAAGAAAAATGTCTGACTTTTAGGGAAGCCAATAGTGAAGGTTTCACCCTGTGCTACAAGACTTGTCAAGTCTATTTTTTAAATCTTCAATAGCTGTGCATGTGGACTGTGTGTGATGCATGCAATGTGTTTTCTTCATGGTAAAATGTAATCCCTTTTTAACTATTTCTTTCCTTCAGAACAGCCTTAGGAAATAGAATCTTAAGGAATTCTTTCCCCATAGGAATGTGTGTCTTCATAAAGTGTCTTCAAAAAGTGTCACCATGCCTATAGCTTCCATTTACTGAGGCAGTGTGTGAACGCTATAGTTTATTCCTCACAGCATCCCTGCACATTAGGTTATATGCTCATATGGCAAATAAATACACTGAGGTTCAGAGAGAGTATGTAATCTGCTCAAGTTCTCATAGCTAGTTAAGTGTACAGCTAACATTCAAACCTAGATTTCTCTAGCTATTAAGTTCATCTTCTTTCCATTATCCTATCTAGGATTCCATGCTGGGAAAACTGAGTCCTAATATATTTCACCTCAAATTACTATATTACTTTAGAAAATTAGTCTGTCTGTTCTCAACATCTCTATCTGTAAATGAGAACGATGTTGATTTTTCTCCCAGATGTGACATCATATATCATTCCTTTGTTGTGATTATATATATGTAATGTATGTGTGTATGTGTGTGTAATGTATAGCATCCATGATTTTATAGTCAGTCTTGGAACTGCAAATAAAGATAATATTAGAGCAAAGATTGGAAATTTTAGCTAAGTGGAGAGTTCAGTGGGTGAATCAATGGTCATCTAAATTACTCTCATGTGAAAATTTAGAAAAATACATTTGGTACTTACAGGCATAACACATAGTTGTTCGTGGATTTTATGAGTAGTGGATATTGACACCATCTTTCATAATGAAAATGACTACTTTATTTTTTAATATAAAATAATTTCTTTCCAGAGTATGTAGAAGAAAATAAGGATTTCTTTTTATTATTTATATACTGCGTTCTATTACCTAACTTATTGAAAGAAGTCACATTTACAGAAGTAAAATTTCTTTTAAACAGTTCTTTATGGATAAAATCAGTCAAAGGATTGAATCTGAGATGTATTCGGCCCATGCTTTGTAATATATAGAGCTATTTTCTGAGAAACATAAAATGATAGAAGTTAACATAAACTGTCTTTGTACCACAAAATGCATGGATTTGACAAACTATATTAAGTTTTTAATTTATTTGGTGGACAATTAGAACTCATGTCATACATTTTCAACTATTTCAATGAAGGATCTAGGACAATTGGATTTTTTTCCTACTATATTTTCATGTGTTTGTATTGAATTAAAGATAAAGAAAGTAAGAACAGATTGTGTATTTATATGTATTTATATTTAATTAAAGAAAGCAGGAATTTTTTTGCCTATTATCAAAGAATTTCTCTTTCTTCTGGAATGTTTTTCTTCTTATAGTAAAACTCTTTTACTGTGTATTTTCTAGCCCCTAGATTATGAAGATGTAAAGAATCTGCAACTTAGTATTGGTGTTAGAAATAAAGCTGAATTTCATCATTCAGTTATGTCTCAATATAAACTCACAGCAACTGCGATCTCCGTGACTGTGTTAAATGTAGTGGAAGGCTCGGTGTTCCGTCCAGGTTCAAAGACATATGTAGTAACTAGTGATATGGGACAAAATTATAAAGTGGGAGACTTTATAGCTACTGATCTGGACACAGGTCTAGCTTCAACAACTGTTAGGTAAGACTGACATTTTCCAACTAATTTTCACCACATATTGAACTTAAGTTCGATTTTCTTTTTAGAAATTTTAAGTATCTGAGTTAAAACATTTTTCATTAATTTTGAAACCATTTATTCAATCATAATAAGTGCCAACTACTGAAGTGTTACTTAATTTAGAGTGTTTAACTTAAGAAAACACAAAAATTTGTACAAAATGTAAGATGTAAAAACGTAAAGACGTAAAATGTGAAGATATTGTATCTTGAAAGTTTGACTCGCCTATGTTTACATATTTTGTTGACCAATCATTAGCTGATTCCAATAAATCATGGTTATTCCTCTTGGAAGATTTTATGGACTGATTTTCCCACTGAAAATTTGCCCAGACTGAAATCAATTAGATATAGTCGGTTCATTTCAGTTACTTTCTTCACTTGAATCATCTCTTAGTATGGGTCAATAATAACTTTGATATAAAAAATTAGTTAAACTAAAGAAAAAGTATGCTATGTAATTTTTCTACTTGATCATGAAAAATCTGTGTATATATGTGCACATGTATTTTTCACATGTGCTTGTGATCAAGAATAACAGAAGGGGAAGACCTCACAAATGAGCTTTAAAAGTTCTTTCTCTGTATTCTCCTCACATCATGTATTTCTGTGATAGCTCTTATCACACTGTACCACCATTGCTGATAAACTGTCTTGTACCCCACAGATGTGAGTTCACCAAGGGCAGATAACCCCCCAGCCTAACCCTGTCTCCTCTCAGAAGTTCCATTTCCCTAGGTTTATCACGGTGCCTGAGACAGAGCTATCTAACCAGTGCTTGTTTAACAAATATGTAAATGAGAAGAAAACATCAAAGTCACAGATGAGGAGAGAAAGAGAATAGAATAGGATAGAGGCACGAGGCAAAGACATGGTTTGGAATTCAAAAGAAGTCCTGTAAAGTCATCGTGTACATTGCGCATATGGGAAAGGGGTGTGGAAATAGGGAGGGGATGAAGGCTAAGCTGACCAAGGAGAAGCAACTTCTTTGGTAAGAGAATAGTTTAGAATGAGGAGCAGCCCAGGGAGTCCTGAGATCTGGGTGTTCCAGGATAGTTTTGATGCTACCAAAATCAAATAAAAAATGAGGCTGCAAGCATCGAGGATTATTCTGACATCCATGTGGGCATAAGAGACATTCCACCAGAAGTGGCTGCTCAGTAATTCCTTTTTTCTTCAATTTAAATCTTTGTCTATTTTAGAATGTCCTCAAACAGCTGGGACAACCCTGAAAAAAATAAAGTCTCTAATAATTGTTAATTATATCCAGGGGTTATAGCTACTGATTGGAAACATACATTTTATAATTAAAATCTCTCTCTCTATCTCTTTGTTTTTAGATAGCTAACATTAATTGGTACTGTTTTCTTTCAAACACAGATATGTAATGGGAACTAATCCAGCTGACTTGCTTGCTGTTAACTCAGAAACGGGCATAATTACTTTGAAAAATAAAGTTACCAGGGAGCAATATGACATGCTGAATGGAAAATACCAAGGAACAATTCTTTCTATAGATGGTAAGAAATCAATTTAACTTTGTCCCTTCTAGAGGAAGTTACATATTCACTCTGAAATTAAAATTTTAATTACTGTATTTTGAAGTGACCCTTTTTTCCAACAAAAGTTAACATACTGGGCATTATAGAATCAAATCTTTAATAATATTAGAGACGGTATAATTTAGTGGATAAGACCGTGAGCTCTGGAGGGAGACGGGGTTGGTATCTTACACCATGACTTACTAGCTATAGGATTTTAGAGAAGTTATTTAACTCATTCATCCCTCAGTCTCCTCTTCTGTACAATAACAAAATGGATTTAAAAGTATTTAATGAGTTCTTACATGTAAAGCACTTAAGAGAGTGTTGACATTCAATAAATGTTAGTTCTTATTAACGTCAGTAATTGAAATTTTTAAATTGCATTTTAAAATAATTTTCAAATAGGCTAGAAGCCAAGCTAACTTAACTTTACCTAATCTTGGGAAAGTTGATGGACAACTTCGTGTAAACAGTTTGGAGGTGGCATGCTTACATTACTTTTCACAACCAACAAAATTCAACAGGCTGGTCACCGAAGGAGCAACGTTTCTCAAGGCTAATTCTACTGAGCAATATTTGCTATTTCAATTCCTCTTCCTCCCTCCTATCTTCTTCTCTCCCTGTTTTTTTCTCCCTCTCTTTTCCCTCTTTCAGCTGTCCTAAAAAGGGGTTGACAATTTCTATTTGCATAATAAATTAAAAAGAAATAAAATAGTACTTTTTAAAGTCATTCAACTATTCAGAATTTTTACCAAATTATACTGCTCTTTTCCACAATCAGTCAAAATAAATGTCGGTTTTAAACTATATATTATAAATAGAAATGCTGATTCCATTCACAGATAAAGCTTGTTTTGATTCAGTGCTGAAATTATCTTAAGCAACTGCCAGTTTACTACTTTTCTTATATCCAACATCCAACAATTGCATACGTGAAGGGAAAACTAGAACTTTTGCTTCCAAAACTGTTAGGCTCATAGGAAATAGAGAGCATTTCTTTTGTCATCAAAAAATGCAACCTTCTGGGGGATAAATATTACATGCAATGATAATGATAAAAATAGCAACAAAAACGATAACAATAGAATCAGCATAGCTGAGCTCAGAGGGCATGGGCTTTGCTATCAGATACACTGGATTTAAGCTTGTCTCTGTTACGTACTTCCAGGGCTGTCTTTATTCATTTATTCAGAAACTATACATCGAATCCTAACCAAATACCGGCCATTGCGACAGGTTCTCGGGTTACATCAATGGGCAAAGTCTGACAACACAGCTCATGTTTATCTAACAGAGATAATGACAATAATTTCAAACACAATCATTCCTGTATTTTTATTCAACTCCAATAATCTTAAGAAAAAGTCCTAAATATAAAAGGCTGAATGCACAGAGATATTAATTATAACATTATCGATAATAATTAAATATTGAAAGCAAGATCAATAATAGGTAACTGGGTAGGTAAGCCATGGTCCACTTGATATGAAATTATGTAGCCATCAGAAACTATTTTAATGAAAAATTTATTTAAACATGGAAGAATTCTTACAATGCAAAGTAAAAATACAAAATAGGAGTCATATGATCTATCAATGTAACAAAAATAATTAGCAAATTTTAAGCATTATAATTAAGACCAAAAGATAATACAACAACATATCAACAGCAGTTGTCCTTGGGTAGCACTATGTGGGTCTGTTTTTGTCTTTGTTTTTGTTTTGCTTCTTTATATAATTCTATACTCTTCAAATTATATATAATATCCAACTGTTTATAATGTAAAGAAATAATCCAATAAATAGTGTTACTAGTAATGATAATAAAGTTGACTGTAATAATGATTCAAAAAGTTCTTGAGAAAATTGTATGCTATGACACACGGAAAGTGTCTTGGTGGGCACATAAATATTGTTACTTCTCTTCCCTTGCAGCTGGGCAAAACACATTTAGCTTTAGATTATCTGAGTTTACAGACAGGAGTAGTGTAATGTGAACACAATTTGAAAAGTAAATCACATTTTCTTTAAAAATAAAGATACACTATAATGATTTTTGCAGTAAACTTAACCTCATAGATATGGGTTGCAGAATATTTAAAAGATTAACTGTTTAAAATATTAAAAACAATCTACATGGCTCAAAGCATTTAAGGTAGCAAAAAAAGGGCTGGGGGATGGGGACGATGGGGAGATGTTGATCGAAAAGCACAAACTTCTAGTTATAAGATGACTAAGTTCTGTGGCTCCAATGCACAGCAATGTGATTATAGATAACCAAATACAAGGAGCTTCTATTAAATTTAAATAGTATGCGGAATATGCTGACTTTATTTGTCTGAGGTAAATAACCACAGTACATGTTTTTAATACTGGCCTGAGCAACTTTTCTCTTTTAAAAGTATCTTCTTTATCACCTCTCACAAATACTATTTTTTTGGCTACATTGTTATAGAAGACATAATTATTTGATAGCTTTTAATGGGCCAATTATGTTGCAAGATAAGGACACAAATATAGATTCAGATCTATTTCTTACTCAACTTTATTAAGATATAATAAGTACATCCTTTTTAGGTGTACAGCTTGATGAGTTTTGACAGATGTATACATCTGTATATACACTGCCACAAACAAGATCTAGAACATATTCATCACTGCAAAGAGTGCCCCTGCTGGTCTAAATGTAGATGTATTTCGATGTACTACCTTTTGTATCAAATGTACTCAAAATCAGTCTACTCTTTTGAAATACTAGCTGGTTGGTTGGTTGGTTGGTTGGTTGGTTGGTTGGTTAAATGAAATAAACAGCAAGCATGAAGCAATGAAGTTGAAACAAATAGCAAAAGCCCCTACCTCTGCTTTTAGTTAACAAACACAATAACTTATTGAAATTTTGAAGGACCAGAGGAAAACAAATTTGAAATAGCTGCTTGTGAAACAAAAATGCTTCACTTTCTTATTGATATGAAGATTTCCCCCCACCTCCGATAGCACCAATTCTCTCTCCTATGAGTTATGGGAACTGTTGGCTGTGAGTTTGGGGGTATGTTGCTTTATCCCCAGATTTTTGTAGAAGTGACTTCCCAACCTGCTCAACATCTGTTCATTTTGTCAGTGTGTAAAAGGGAAAGAATAAATAAGAAACAAAGATGACAGACAGTAAAACAACAAACAAAATCTAGCTCTAACATATGGAGAAGATTGCAAAAAATAGTCTAGAAATGTCCCCACTATGGTTTATAACACACCACTGGCCAATCCACAATGTGGCATTTACTGTTTATGCTTCTCAACACATGAGACGGTTTTTCAGGAGCACTAATATTCATAATGGTTTGATCTAAAAATTGAGTCACAGACAAAGGATGATTTCGGGAGTTACCGAATTGATGGGAATAAAGACACTGAAATAAGTATTGATGAAAAAAGAAAATAGTTTTGTATTGTCCAACAACCATTACAAATGTATAAAATATTTCTTCCATTTTGAACCTTGTTACAGATGCTCTTCAAAGAACTTGTACTGGTACAATCATTATTGACCTTCAGGGTAATGGCTGGGAAGTTGGTGGACCTGGTACACCAGGGGGTGGACGTGATACCGGTACCAGCACAGAGGAGACCCCTGGTCCTGACATTGTTATCAATACAGAAACCCCTGGCAATGGCCCAAATACTTTAGTTGGAGGGCCCGATAGTTTTCCAGATCGAGGACTACTCTCAGATAATGTACATTTTGGTCCTGCTGGCATTGGACTACTCATCATGGGATTCTTGATCCTGGGACGTAAGTACTTTAACAGTCCTATTTATATGTGCCCCTAACATACTGTGGGGAGAAGATAAGTTTTCTGATCTTTTGATAAAATATATTTTACAAATTCTTATTTTGTGTAATTATCATGAAATTTCTATGTTTGGTACTGATTTAAAAACAGTTAACTGCTTAACTCCTTATAGTGCAGTGGAGGATAAAAACTCTTTTGCATTCTGTCTCAAGGTAATGGGAAAGTATCATAACAGGTAGGTTCAAATTGATATTTGAGTGAAGAAGATAATCAGAAACAACTGACTGAAACAATCAGAAAAGGCAAATAGAGAAAGTAAACTCTGAGTTGGATGTTAACAGATGAATAGGAGCTGGCCTGATGGACAAGAAAAGGGGAATGCTCCAAGGAGAAAAAAATCTATGTGCAAAACCTCAAAAGAATGAGTGCAAGTTACTGAAATAAAGGACCCCAATGTGGGAGAAATAAAGGATACACACGACTGCATCGTGAGAGCTGAGACTGGAAAGACAGACAGGGGCTAGACCTTGAAGGAATTTTGTGCTGTGCTAAGGCTACAAAGCCTAACAAAAGGAGAGTCAAATAGACGAAGACTTACACTCCAGCTTCTAAATTTAGTGGTCTGAGCATGTCAAAGGTTACCTAACTTTTCTGAGCTTCGCTTTTGTCATCTGCGAAATAATAAGACTTACCTCACAACATTGCTTTGATGTTGGAAAAGTAGTACCACACGTGGAATACTTAGAGATAGACCACATTCTATGGTCATTACAGTAGACCTAGTCAAAGATCTAGCCAGGAGCATATAACAACCAATGGATTCTCCAGGTGGTCCTTAACATTGCCTTTGATGATGACAGAAATTAGTGTGGAGATGAGCTAGATGCTGCAGGCTCTGAGGAATAAGGGGAGCTCTGAAATAAGCAGCTTGAAATCTGCACATTATAATGAAATTAATGTAAGCACTGCCATATTCAAGTATAGAATCATAAAATCTTAGTGTCAGAAGATACTTCAGATATTATTTAATTAAAACATATACACATAAAATATGAAATCAGAGCACTTGCATATGAGATACTTTTTCTACCTTCATTTCTCTTAATACACAAACAACCATAAAATGGATAATTCTCACTATATTTATTAGTAAATTGGATTTTCTCTGATTTTAAATAACTTTCACCCTTTTGAACTTTTTGATGAAAACTGAATTCATCTAAACCACAAAGAGTTTGGACATGCTGATAACACAACTTAAAGTTGAGGCTCTTTTTCCATAATTTAAAATATGTTTCAAAAAACAAGAAATTTCTATATTAAGTAATACGATTGCACTCTTATTGGCTCATAATAAATTGAAATAATGGCCATGTTAAGTTCCATGAAAAGGAGAAACAAGGCTAAAAAAAGAAAGCATTCTCATCAAAATGAACCAAAGCAAGAAAAAAGCTAGCAGATTTGCAGAATATAACATAAAATATCTATGAGAAGAGATAATTCCCTAATTTCACTTCTTTGAATTATCAATCAACATTTCAAAACTTTAAAATTTAATACTTTATAAAGGTCACTTAATTACCCTGGTGCTGATTATCTCTACCACCAGGAATATAGGCTATCACTATGAGTTTGTTTTTTATATTGGTGACTACCTTTGAGTAGTGTAATTAATAAAAGATTTAAAAATTGTACATGGGCTTTAGAGTCAAATTCCTCTAGAGTCAAAGCTATCTCTAAGCCTAGCATATATTCAAGAAAGCAAAACACACGGGATTCTTTTCCTGCTTGCTTTCTTTCCTCTCTCTGCTATTACTATCCATACTATATTTCTTCCTCCATACCTTGCTTTCTTCTTTCTTTCCTTCCTTCCTCGCACTTTTCATTTACATCTTCTTTCCTTCATTCATCCATTCATTCCAAATCATTTATCAAGATCATATTATCTAAAAGTCTCTGTGCTAGAAACTTATATAGATAAATAAGAAAAATCCAATTGATTAACAGAAAAAGACATTGTTAAGCAGTGTAACGTTCTCTATTTGTGCACGAGTAATTTCAAGAAAAGATATCCATGTAGGGGAAAATAATAGCCTCATAGAGAACAATAGCTTGAAACATGAATAAGATTCTACTGTTGAAATAAAAAAGGCAGGCATGCGTGAAAGGAGAAAAATAAATAAAGTCATGGAGGAGGGAACACAAAGAATGAAACATTGCCTCCCTCTCTAGCTTTCCTTCTTCTCTCCTTTGCCATTTTCCTGAGCAATGATATGGAAAAGACTCATCTGTTTTAATGGTGCAATGCTATTTGTAATTTGAATACTATATAACAAATTAAAATTGATTGCAATCTAGTATCCTGGAGCTCACACTGATTTTGGTATCTTAGCATTATTCAGTTTGTTTTCTGAAACTTTCATCGTATTTTTGGACTCAAATGGAGTTATATTAAGGATTCAAGTTTAATCATAAAAATGCACGTTGTTTTGTTGCAATACGGCCCCACTTCTAATTCCAATATTCCTATCCTTTCACCATCAGTGGTCCCATTTTTGTTGTTGTGTTGCGATTATGGAGGTGCCTCTGGTGGTAGAGCCGGCTTTGAGCCTGTTCCCGAATGTACAGATGGAGCAATTCATTCATGGGCAGTAGAAGGACCACAGCCTAAACCCGGGGTAAGTGCTAATCTGTGAGAAATGGCCTTTGGTTGTCACCTAAATTCGGGCCTAGGCACACAAACCAAGATGCCTGCGATCACTCACCACCTATGCTGTTCTTTGTTCTGGGGTAGCCGATGGGGAACATGAACAGACATCAAAGGTACATCCAAATCAGACGGAAGCAACCACGGGAGGCTTTCTGAATGAGGGTCAGGTTTTAGATGAATTTCAAAAGTTTCCTAAATAGTATTCTTTTAGAAAATCTGAGGCAATTTGTGAACAAACCCAACGTATAACTATAGAAAGAAAAGAGTCATTACAAGTGGGAAAATGTTGTTCCCTGTCTTGTAGGATTTCGCCACTGTCTGTGTACCACAAATACCACCCGATAATGCAAATCTAATTGAATACATTGACACCTCAGGTAAGAAAAAATTATTTTTTTTATTTTAACAGCTCGATGACTAGGAAGGAACTCTGTTCTCTGTCTTTGCATGCCTTACTATTTCTCAATTATCTTACATGTCTCTAAAATTGTTTCCATCATTCCTTTTTAAATGATTAATTTGAAAATTAAATGGTAAGGGAAAACATACAGTAATCATTATTCTGATATGTTGTACTTTTTTAAATCTTCCTCAATCATCAGAGAGCACTTACGAGATGACCTGGTTTAGGACTTCTATAAACAGGAGAGAAGAACTGAATTGTAACCACAAGTCAATTTTGGTCGAGGTTTTTTGTCTAGTAGAGCAAATGTTATTTACCAAAAAATTACTAGTTAGAATTAAAGTACAACTCTATTAAAATAGATCTGTGCTCATTTATTGAGGCTAGAATCTACCTCCACAATTCATTAATAATTCAAAATGACTCTAATAAAAAAGAACAATTTTAAAAACTCATATTTTGGGAATAGTTGTACCATTTTGCCTTTTTTCAAGGTAAATATTCTTGACTCTCTTATTTTTCAGTGTCTTTTTTTCAAATTTGCAATCATGACTTTTCTACTTGAACTCTTTAAAATAGAAGAGGCATAGGAATGTTTGTAATTTGTGGACCCAAACTGGACCTTATTCAAAAGACTGACATGCTAGTCTTTAAACCTATTTCTTCCCCTGATGAATCCAGTTTTGTTACCAATATACCCCCACCTCAATAGCAGAAACTCACTGTTGACTCTTACCTCTCCCGATTCATTGACATCCAATCAGTTCTAAGACTTCTCAAATCCTCAAACCCATCCGGATTTGTTTATGTATTTATTCCCTCAGTATGTCTACAGATCTTTGCCCAAACCTTGAACAAAGCACAATGAGAGGCACCAGAGTAACAGAAGTATGAATAACATACTGTCCTTAAGCTCAAGATCTTTAAAATATTGAAGCCATAGGATACCTATCCCACTGTCAACACTTTCTCTGTCTGTGGCACTTCCATAGTCTGGGCCATCATTTCATCTCACCCACCTCGAAGACTGTAAGAGGCTTCTACTCATCCCTCACATCCAAGTGCAAAGCCAAGATTCTCCATGCAAACCTTTCCCCTCACCATAGCTTCGGCCTCTTCTCTGAAATCTAGCGGTTCTCAAACCTTCTTCTGGAGGCCCTGTGCTTTCTAATAATACATTGAGGTATTCTTAGGCTATTTTTTCAACTTTTAGAACTTGGGTGTTTTTCCCCAATTAGAAATCAAACTCTCTAAGTTATAGGTTTTTGTAAGCTCCATGCAGCCCTCCTATTCCAACACAACATATAGCAGTCTCCCAATAAGTAATTATTGAATTAACAAATTGATTAATAATATTATTTTGAACTCAATATCATATTTATATCTCCTTACTTTATGTATTGCCTTCATCTTATTTCTTGGCTCACAAACCGTATACTTAAATGAAGAAACCATACATTACAGTAAGTGATTAATTACCGAGAAAGTAAATTTAATTTGATCGACACTTTTAGGGGTTTACACAAATGAGTATGGTGGCAGAGAAATGCAAGACCTGGGAGGAGGAGAAAGAACAACAGGATTGGAAGTAACAGACGGAGTTAAAACACCAGGAATACCTGAGACATGTCAAGAATATTCTGGCACATTAAGAAGAAATTCTATGAGGGAAGGTAGAGAAGGAGGTCTGAATATGAATTTCATGGAAAGTTACTTCTGTCAGGTAAGGTCTCGAGCCCCATGCCTTCCTCTCCATCCTGTACCCACTGCTCTACGCCAGGCGTCCGCTACTTCCCAACGGGGCTTTGGCAGGTGTCTCCTAACCGGGTTCTCAGCCTCTAGTCTTTATGCCTGACAATCCAGATTACTGCTGAATAATATTTCTAAACCTCTGACCTAAGCACTTTACTCTGCCACTTAAAAATGGCCAATGGCTCCCAGCTCTGCTTTGCGTATGGCATGGAGTCCAAACTCAACATGGCAATTAAGGTTATTCACAAATTGACCCCTTCTGTCACATCTCCAATTATTCCTTACCACCAACCCACTTGCCAAGCGCCTCTGCCTTATTCACACCCATCTATTTCCCTCCATGTTTGCTTATGCTGTGCCCATCCCACAATGCTTTTATCCCATCATATCTCTCACAAACTCCTACCCACCTTTCAAGACCCAGTTCAAATATCACTGCCCCTCTGAAGTTTTCACTGTTAAGCATTTCATCCAAATAGGATTTATGTTTTCCTATCTGTATTTCTATAGCACTTTGTTTATACATTTTATAGAACATACTGTTACCACAATCAAGTAGAGACAGAAGTGCCTGCGGTTATACACCACACGATACTTAAGCCTGCAGGGATTTACTGTCTCTGATACATTAATGTCCTTCTACATCCTGGCCTAAAATATCTTCATTAACTCTCCTAATGGCTTAGAGGGTAGCTGCTATTTTGAAATAAAAGACTAGTAAAAGGCTTTCAAGGTGCTGGCCTGGTGGTGTAGTGGTTAAGTTTGCATGCTGTGCTTCAGCGGCCCAGGCTTCGTGGGTTTGAATCATGGGCAAGGACCTACACAGGGCTCATCAAGCCATGCTGTGGTGGCATCCCACATACAAAATAGAGGAAGATTGGCATAGATGTTACCTCAGGGCAAATCTTCCTCACCAAAAAAAAAAAAAAAAAAAAAAGCCTTTCAAATAAGCAGTAGATAATTAAAAAAAGCGCATTGCTGAAATCCACAGGAATACTTCCTATCCATGTCTCTACAAATGAATGTTATTTTCAGGAAAAGTACAATTCTGCCTCAAAACTTTTGCACTTGCAGCTCCTTCTGCCCAGAACACTATATCTGCTTTATTCCCCTGTCACTTTATTCCATCACTTTATGAGATGCCATTGTTGACCACACTGTATGAAAGAGCAACCCCCATCACACTCAGTCCCTTACCCTGCACTTCTCACCTCCTGACAAGCATGCTTTTGTGTTGTCTGTTTCATCCTACCAAAATGGAAGCCCTATGAGTGAGGGACTTTATCTGGTTTTGTTCATTACCACATTGCCAAGTCCTTAATAGAATGTCTGACAAATAATAATAACTCAATAAATATTTTTGAATGAAATGAGTTAGTTTGCTATAAAAGTATTTCTGACACTTAACCTGAAGGCTTGCAATCCAGTATTATGAACAGCAAAGATGAAATAAAAGTGTACATCTGCAGGCTTTCACTTTGAATTGAAGGAGATTCTATTTTTTAAAATTGTCTTTGGTCACCTTCAATTTTTGAATCCAAAAGTGGCATAGACCCAGAGTCAAATTTTCCTGTTGTTTTGTTGAAAAAGCCACATTGAAATAAATCTTCACAGAACCATCATGTTCACTCCATGAAGGAAGGAAAACACAATCCTGAATGAGCCCAAATCCATCACGAACTAACTTTTTAAAACAAATTTTAAAAATACACACTTTCGTGTACTTCAAGTTCAGCATTTTTATGTACCTCCTTCTATTTTGGTTATGAAATAATTCATATGATTTTTTTGTGCTTTTGTGTCCAAAGTGCACTGTTATGAAGAAGTACGCCTAAATACACTTTAAAAATCAAAATGTATTATCCGAATTATAGTTATAATTTCTAACCAAATTCTTGCAAGCAATTATATAAGGATTTTTAAAGCATCTCTAACAGATGTTAGAATTTTGTTTTATATATTCTTGTTTGGTAATGCCCTGGTAGAAAAAATAATGATGAAGACTTCTATTATTGTTAAATATGTATTCATAATTTCATTTTCTCTCTCCTCTACAAATTCAGAAAGCATATGCTTATGCAGATGAAGACGAAGGACGCCCATCCAATGACTGTCTGCTCATATATGATATTGAAGGTGTAGGTTCCCCTGCTGGCTCCGTGGGTTGTTGTAGCTTCATTGGAGAAGACTTGGATGATAGCTTCTTGGATACATTGGGGCCTAAATTTAAGAAGTTGGCAGATATCAGCCTGGGAAAAGAAGTTGAATCATATCCAGACCCTGATCCCTCTTGGCCACCTGAGCGCACTGAACCAGTTTGCCCTCAGCCGGGAACAGAGCCCATTGTTAGTGGACACCCACCCATCTCCCCACATTTCGGCACTACCACAGTCATTTCTGAGAGTACCTACCCCTCGGGACCTGGTGTACAGCATCCTGTACCTATTCCTGATCCTCTGGGCTATGGTAATGTCACTGTGACCGAGTCTTACACCACCTCTGGCACTCTGAGGCCCTCTGTCCACGTTCATGATAATCGACATGCATCAAACGTGGTGGTGACAGAGAGAGTGGTCGGCCCAATCTCTGGAGCTGATTTTCATGGAATGTTAGACATGCCTGACTTGACAGATGGGTCAAACATTATAGTGACAGAAAGGGTAATAGCACCAAGTTCAAGTCTACCCACCACTTTGACCATCCCTGATCCTAGAGAGTCTTCAAATGTGGTAGTGACAGAAAGAGTAATCCGACCAACTTCTGGCATGATGGGCAGTCTGAGTATGCACCCCGAGTTATCAAATGCCCAAAACGTGATTGTGACAGAAAGGGTTGTCTCTGGCTCTGGCATAACCGGAATTAGTGGCCCAGTCGGGATAAGCGGAGGCAGTGGCCTGGTTGGCAGTGGGGCTGGAATAAGTGGTGGTGGCATGGGGCTGAGCAGCCTGGGAGGAGGTGGGGGCCTGAGTAGCAGTATAGGGGGGACAGCCACTATTGGCCACATGAGGAGCTCCTCTGACCATCACTTTAGCCAGACCCTTGGATCCACCTCCCCTAGCACAGCCCGAAGTCGAATCACAAAGTACAGTACAGTACAGTATACCAAGTAGCCAGGATCCCAGCACACTTTTCCTCAGCAATTGTGATTTTGGTTCAATTACCACCACCAAAAAACTAACAATGTGATTTATGACGCACAACTAGGTGCTAAGGTAATTGTGGAGAAAGGTAAGAAAGCACAGTGAGAAAAATAGATGGAAACTGTGCTGTTGGGTGAGAGCTGGCCTTAGCATTTGTAAACTTTTTTCTTAAGTTAATACTAATGGAATTGTGACAGTGAACTGAAACTTGAGACAGGGTCCTCTTTGTGCCTGTGTGGCCTGTCAGGTCTTCTTCGCTTCTGTGTGGCCTGTAGTGTAACTCCAGCACGTGGAGTAAATAAAACTCGGTCACGTAAAAGCATTGGCCTTAAGATGGCAATTGGCATAATTCTCCTTGGCTGTTTTGATTTGCCATGTAGCTCAGGCAATATTTAAAAAGAATAAAACAGGCAATACGTGATCATGTTTGTGGGAAGAACTTCAAATATGTGCCAAATGCTCTGTCAGTTTCAGAGATGATATAAATAAAAATCTAACCACATATTCAGACCGGGGTTAACCATTAAAGTAAAAAAATCTGGCGACACAGCCAAGTTCACAAGCCACCAAGCACGCCTACCTTAATAATTGCACTAGATAAAATAAACCTCAATTTAGGAAATGTTTCCTGGGAGGGAAATTCCATAAGAGAGTGGCAACAGAGTGAATTCGTTTGGGATAAACTGGCAATGTCTGAGCCTAAATCTTGAGATGGGGCTTCAGCTAAAATTCCCTTGGAGTCAAGGACTTTTCCGATTCTACTTCGTGTTTAGTGGTAGATGCGTTATTAATGAATACGGTGTCCTGGCGAGGCTGCAGGATACCATGTTAATTTTCCCCTTTACACTGTGGCTCCAACTTAACAAAGGAAAACCTGCCAAGTGTAGTTTTCAGCTTGAAGCTAGTAACAGCTGACATGGTCGTCACCACTGGTGGTAAATTACCTTCCAAGGAAGCAGACGGGAACCAAATTATATTTTCAGATTGTGTTTTTAGTAAGTGTCATTCATTTATATCCAGTTCTTCATTACACATCTCCTAAGCTAAAGTGATTTACTTAAGCTGAGCTGTGAAAAAAAGCCTGCAGTATGGTTAAGCTTTGGGGAAATTTTTTTAAGGGGATCTACAAAATGTTTTTCGAATGTGTAAAATGTTTAATGAGGAAAGCTAGACTTGTTTGATAAAGTAACACTGTACAATTAGGTTAGTTGAGTTTAGTACTTTTTAACAGCCTTCTGCTGCTATTTCGAGGGGATCAACTAGGCACTTCTAACAGAGTGATGATATTGTGTTAACAAGAATGAAATTGTACTGGACAATCCATTTCTTTATCCCACCCCCTAACTGAATTTTCTCACTAGCATAAATTTCACATTCCTGATTTGATTTGTCAGTAAGCTCTTGATTTATATATGCTCCAATTTATAATTTCCAAATTATATAGTATGATATTTTTCTAGCTTCAAAATTTAGTAATGTACTATTTATGATATGTCATTCTGTGTGTTTTTTACATAGTATCACCTGGTTAAAAATCTCTAAATAGAATCAAAGCATTCTTAGAGGTAAATTTACTATCTCATGATAGAGGAATTTTTTTCCCTTTTCTAAATTCAGTGTTAATATGCTCTTAGTAAAGTGAAACTGGACATGACAAAATCTTTTAAGGATTTGTTCCTCCCAATTACTCAAATTTCCCAAAGTGTTACAAGATCAGAGAATAGTTATTCAACTTCCAACACTTGTCAAAGGGGGCAGGGGAATGAATTATTTTACCTAGAGCTGTTTTGCTCTGTCACAGCAGACGATGTCAATATGTTCAGAGCCACAATATACATCTCATTTTAACTCTGTAGACAATGTAATATTTTAATAGTCTGTAGCATGCCAAAATGCAGAGGTGTAAATAAAATCATTCACAGGGAGTCACTCTTTTATTTCTTTCTCCCATTTGGAGGGTTTTATTAATGATGTGTAATCTTTCCAAAAATAAAGTCAAAAGGTATTTATTGAAATAAATTTGAGTATGCCTGGATCCAGGAGATTGAAGGAATAAAAATAATTATTAATTAGTCATTAGTTAATTCATTAAAAGGAATGGTATCTAACCACAGGTAGCTTGCTTGTCACTTCGATGCTCTATATCATCAGAAGTGTTTTCTTAAGACTCCTGATACCTTCCAGAAATGTTTCTAAGGTTGTCTAACAAAAGCCAGAGTGACTGTCTTGAATAACCATTGTTATTAAGCTCTATTAGTTATATAAAACCATGGGAGATAAGAAAAAAATTGCCATATTAGTCATCAATCTTTAAAATACTTTCAAATCAAATTGCTTTTTTTTTTTCAGGTGACATGTTGATGTTTTAACTCTTTACTCCTAATTTTTTAAATACGTTTTTAAGACATCAACCATTCTAACAGTCATTTAAAGGCATGTTATTTTTTTAATGAACAGCCTTTGGGCAGAATTTAATTCTTCTCTTTAAATGCTTTACTCTAACTCATAGGCTTTAGGTCATTCCATAGACCTAAGAAAAGATACGGGGATTATTTGATAAGTGAATAGTTATAATTCAAATCCATGTTGCAAGCTGCATTTCAGATCAATTTGCTTTTTAAAAAAGAGAAGAAATAAAGAGTAATTTAATTGTTATGTATATATAGTTTGAAAACAAAGTGTTTAATGTTTATAAAACATCTGACTTTCTAAAGAGGTGGCCCTTTGGGGCAAAAACTAATGTATCATAAATACTTTTCTTGTTATTTAATATCAACCAAAATACCATCTTCAGCTAATTGTGACATTGAATTCTAGATATATCTGCTAAATATTACTAGCCTCCATGTATGTTGCCTGATGAAACTGTATTTGTACTGAAAAATTTACAGAAAAAGCATCTATTTGGGGTTATTTATATAACTTCATCTGGACATCTGTTCCACATTCGCGTATAAAGTTTTTAGCCTCATTATCTTCATTCAATGTAATGTAATGCTCCTACAGAATTCTAATTATACACCTTCAAAACCTGCATATTCACTCTAACTGAATGTTTTTAGTTATATGTACGACTCATTTCTGAATTTATACCAGTATTTGAATGTCAGTCGGGGTATAACACATATGACACCCTTTGACTTTGGTAGGAGTTTAGAAGTGTTATAATCATTGGTTAAAATGGCCATGGCTATTTGGGAAAGACATCTGAAACCCAAAACAAACTTTTAAAAGTATTGGCCACATTTCCCCATGCCTATTTAATAAATTCCAACCTTCTTTTGGATTTCTGGTATTTTTAAGATGTACTTCACATTGCACTGGAATACACCAGGCCACATAGATTACTAGTATCCATGAAATAGAATCTGTCTTCCAGTTCTATTCAATTATTGTTAGGACAAAAGCTTGAATGGATCAACCTATTATTCATCAAATAATTTTAAAACAATGAATAAACTATTGTTTAATTGTCTACATTCCCTCCATTTAGTTATATTTGAATGACTAAACACTATCATCAAGCTGTACTTAGTCTGACATTTTTCTTTGCTATTTTACAAATATTTTTAAACTCTATTATTCATCTTTGGTGATGTTTAACACATGGTGCTTTCCTTCAAGTTTCAGTATAAAGCTTTTGCATTATTTGGTGCTAGTTCCTTGCTTGGTCATCTGTTGCCTATTTTAAGTCAGTTTGTAACTTTCAAAGAGTTATGTTTACAGCAATAAAATGATTGATACGCCTCCATTATCTTTTCTGAATTGTAAGGGGGGAGGGAATTTAGACTGTAACGAATAATTAGAGATTATCAAATCTAGTTATTTCATCCTATATGGGGAAGAAATAATTATTTTATTTTCACACTGTAAAACTTATTTTCATTTCATTTTCTGTTTCCTAGCTCTTTTTTTGTTTGTTTGTTTTTATTTCTTTACTAAGGAGCTTATGCTCTAGAGTGCTGCTTAGTAATGTCAAAATAAATGATAAATAGCTTGCATTTTTAACTTTTATTTGATACTTTTAGTGCCTTTATGCTTTCACTTTTCTTTCATGCTCTAACTTTTTAAATTTTTGTTTACATTAGCATTTTATTTCTTTTAAAATGGCTTTTCTTCTTATTTGCTTTTGAAATCATACCTTTTCATCTTTATTGGGGTGCATCTCCTTTTTGCTCTCCAATGCCACTTCCAGAGCATTATCATCTTCATCTTGCACAAAACCTTACGCCTTTCAGACTCATGTGATCCGCTTATATCCCCCTTCTCCTTGTGAGATTTACCAACCTCTTAATAACATCCCCATTTTTACTGAAGATGCATATTCTGGCCCACAGTATTCTGTGACTCTCCAACTCCTGAAGGCTATTCACAGTAACTTACATGACCACATGGGTGAGGTACCAGACACCCCAGATTTTCAGTTCCTATACTTCCATTTTCCTCACTCCACTTCAGCCATCTGCTTCCTCGTCACAACCCAGGACGGCAGCACCTGGATGCTTCAATTTCACCTCCTCCTGATCATTCCAGCTCACTTGCGTAAGTATTCCAATTGCTGCAATTCCTCCACTTCATCAACGTTTCCATTTTTTTTTCACTCCCACCGCTTTCCACTGTCTGTCAGCTTCACCTCCCTCTTGTCTAATCAAGCTTCATGAGTCCAACCATAGTCACCTCTTGGTGAACACCTTCGATCTCCTTGCCCTGCTCTCCCTCTTCATATTCCAAATCTTTCACCCTCCATCTCTGTCTGCAAACAAACAGCTAAATTATTGAGTTGACTTTTTGCATTTTAAATACTTGATCTCAAATCTCAGACTAACATCAAATGCTCACCTACGATTCTACCTGATTCTCTGATTAACTTCCAATCTCCTTATACTAATTTGCTCTTCCATACCTTCTCTGTCCTCAAAGCTCCCACACCTGCTCTTCCCTCCTCCTTCTTAGTTGATGACCGAATCCTATTGTTCGCTGAGAAAATAAAAGTCATCAATCTCAAGTCCATTCATCTTCCTCTGCCAAATCTCCACATCCACCTGCATTTGCACCCGTCTTCCCCGCACACCTATTACAAGGGAGTTAAAGTCCTACTCATATAAAAAGACAACCCCTCATTTGAGCTCAAGGACTTTGCTCCTTCCCTAATCACCTCTTTCCTATACCATTCCTCTCTCTCTCTTTCTCCCTCTCTCTCTCTCCTGGAACATTCCCATCAGCACCCCTCCCTGTAGCTACTACCTCATTTTTTGTTTGATTCACCAAACTTCTTAAGACTCATGTACACATGCTTTCTTTCCTTTCTCTTGTCACTTCAGACTTCAACCCCACCCATCAGTCCATCAGAATGGCCCTTGTCAAATTTGTCTAATACCTATATATTATACAAGGTCCACTTTTCCGTGCTTGTCTTTCTTAAATTTGGGGGAGAAAGTAACTATTCTCTCTTCCTTGAAACACTCTTCTTTCTTGGCTTTTATAATACCATCTGCTGGGAATATCACTTATATTTCATTGGCCACTCTCTCTCTTATTCTCTTTTCTTTGTTCCCCATCTACTCAACTTTTAAATGATGATGCTCCTCTAAAGTTTGGTCCCAAGACCTCTCCTCTTAACACTCTACACTGTCTCTATGAGACCTCATCCAAGCCCCTTTTAAATGTTCAAAATTAAACTTATAATTTTATCCCCCAAACATCTCTCATCCCAGTAAATGTAACCCCTTTGATCCATTGCTCAAGCCAGAAACTAAGGACTCCTCCTGGATTTCATCCTTTCCTTCACCCCTCACATTTGATCCATTAGTAATTCCTGTTGATTCTATAACTAAAATATATCTCAAGCCATCTAATAGTTTCTATTAGGAGATCTGCCACGACCCTACCAGAACTGCCTCTGAAGTAGACTCTCTACACCCATACTGGCCTTCTTCAAACAATTTTCTACAGATAAGCGTATGTGGCATTCTAAAATATAAAATTAGGTTAAGCCAGGCCTCCATTTTAACAATTTCAATGGATTTTCATTGCATATCCTAGAATAGCCTACATCTGGTGTGAAAGATGACGGTGGAAAGATGATGGTGGTTTGGACTAGGATATAAAATGGAGAAGGTGAGAAGAAATGGATTGAGGAAATACTTTGGTCTTTGCAACTGGTGTTCACCCTGCATGAAACACTTTCCTCCTTATTTGCATATGGTTGCATCCTTTCATCTTTTAGGTAGCAATTTAAGTATCATTTCTTCAGAAATTCTTTCCTTGACCAACTTGTTCATTCATTCCATAGATAATTATTGAATGCCTAATAGTTGTGCCAAGAAGTGGTGATATGATGGTAAACAAAACAGATAAAGTCCTCCTCATGGAGTTTAGGTTCAGGATAGGAAGGACTTGGTGGAGACCCGACAATAAACAAGTAAACAATATATAGTGTGTTAGATAGCAGTGAATGGTCAAGAGAAAGACAAAGCAGGGAAACTTAGAATAGGGAATGCAGGACGGGAGGGATGCCTTTTTCATAAGGTAGTTGAGGCAGGGTTCTGTTATAAAGTAGTATTTGAGCAGACACCTGAAGAACATTAAGGAATAAGTCATGTGGCTTCTGCGTATGGGGCACTTCAGGCAGAGGGGACTGCAAAATTGCGAAAGTTCTGAGGTAGGCACATACTTGGGGTATTCAAGGAGGAAGAAGGAGACCCATGTGGCTGGACAGAGTGAAAGAAAGAAAGCAGTAAGAAGGGAAGTCTGAGGGGTAACAAGGGATGAGTTTGACCTTGCGGGCCATTGTAAGAACCCAGACTTATTCTGGGTGAAATTCATTTCACTAGAAAGCTTAGGCAGAGAAGTGCTCCACTCAGATTTGTATTTTTAAAAAATCACTCCACCTACAATGTTGAAACTTTTGGAAGGAAACCTTGGAATCAAGGAGATTAATTAGAAAGCTACTGCAATAATCCAGGTGAGTGAGTGGTGATTGACAACCTATAATTAGGTTTATTAATGAGGGACTCCTACTATCTGGTTTCACCATGACAGCTTGGTAGCAAACCAAGCGACAAAAATGAAACAAAAACCCGGGGCCGTTTAATAAAGCAACATTTAAAAAGAAATTGGAAAAAGGGCATGAAGCAATAGATTCGTTCAAACTTCATTACAAAATGTCTTGAAAAAACTCACATGCAATAAATAAAGATAGAGGATATTAGACTGTTCAAAAAGTTTGAAAATAATGCCAGTTATTGCACATGTACTTCGTGATTGAGTTCAAATAAGACAAACTCTAGCTGACCCTGGGAAACATACTTTCCCTAATTTTACAAACAAAGCTTAATTACGCCAAACTTGGTATACCCAAGTCTGCTGTGTACTTTTGACCTAGCTATGTCCCCTTATACAAAACCTAGGGAGGAGAGCCCTGCCTCAAGAACTGTCCCAGAACTGCCCAAAGTATTAGACCCCAATTACCAAAGTTTGTATCCTGTTGGACCCAGAATGTAATTTGTCACATTTTTCAAAGGAAAATACTTTATATTTTCTATGTTCAAATTAATAGATATCTCTTTCAAAATGAATGCCAGTTTCTGCTTGATAAATTATTGACCTGGGCTTCTCATATTTTAGATTGGGATTTGAGGGCAATCCGGGGTGAAGAGAATGAGGATGAAGGAACTACTGGTCCCAAATGGGGAGACGAAACAGGGAAGAGAAAGCAGACAATAAAAGCCAGTTACCAGCATGGGCAATTGAAGCACAACCCTCCTGGGGAAAACCCCGGGAGCCTGTGTATTACACGCATTTCAGAGTTAAGTAATCCCAGAAATGAGGAAGATCATGTATTTAGACAACAGCTACCATCAGTTATGGTTAAGGACTGCCTCTGGGCACAGAATTCTCTGTGTCTCCTGCACAAGTGAGCAAAGTGGCTATTTCTGATTTAACAGGCCTTTCTTGAACATTCTGCTGTAAAGAAGAATGGGTCATAAGTTAATCTATTGATAGACTGGATAACAAAACCCAATGGTGGAAAATATGAAAGTCTTCAGGTCTCACTTGTCATTAATCTGTACCTTTATGATATTATATCATTTAAGTTAATTAGATGCTTGCTCCATAGAGTGTTTAGACATATAATCACTCTCCTATAATACATGACTTAACTTTACTGTTACAAATTTAGGAGTGACCTTAATAGATAATTGGTTTTGATGTCTATTTACTGCCAGAAAGAAGGGCTATGAGTCAACTAAAGTCATCATTTTCTGTAGACATAGCCCCAACATTTTAATAGCTTATTTCTAACAAGATCATGCAATTCACTCAGTTTCTAAGACATATTTTTGTACCTAGGTTATTTTAAAAGGTACACCAAAAATTCTATTGTCATTACTTGAATATGGAAGTAACTAAATAACAAATTTTGAATTAATGTGTGATGCATAGGAATCAGCACTGCGACAAGTAGAAACAATAATTATTTGTCAAACACATGAATAATGCAATCCATGGATGGATAGACTGTCATCCTTGCATTGACAGTCTATATGAGAACTGAGCCCCTAGATTACATCACATTGCTTGTCAAATTCCCACCATTCTCAACAGGATTTCTTTTTCTAAAT
Organism: Equus asinus; assembly: GCF_041296235.1. NCBI lineage: Eukaryota > Metazoa > Chordata > Mammalia > Perissodactyla > Equidae > Equus > Equus asinus. Next base: position 41,809,371 of record NC_091796.1, on the reverse strand, counting down.
TATTCTTTAGCATGATGATGCCTTTTTAAAATGAGGGACAATATAACTCAATTTCATTAGACTGTAAAACATATCTTGACCAATTGTCTTAAATATGCTTTGCGAAAATATATGTAAAAATTTAGACTTTACTAGTATGTTGTTAGAATTTAGGGGTAAACTAAAGAAAAAATAGTTTACTTTCAAAATAACCAAACGTTTACAAAATATTTGAAAAATAGCCCCTCAAAATTGGGATGAAAATATGGCTTTCTTCATATGACAAAGATCATGGTAGCAACAGAAAAGTGCTCCCAGAACTCTGTGAGACTTACAAATCAAAACAATATATCGCATGATAGATGAAATTAAATTTATGCAGAAGTTCAGACTTTTCATCATGCTGTTCTCTGGGAGAATAAATAAAGGTATTTCCTTTCATGGGGCAACAGTATGTTACTAGATACCCCTGCAGCTTAGAGGAAGGGCATGTCAAAATATCTATTCATCTCTGCTCTCTTTTTATGATCAATACATAATTTTTGGATTGGTACCTTGATTTCTAGGGCAGATAGAGGACCTCCTTTGAAGAGAGGATATGAACTTTATAGTTACCCCCATGGAAAAATCCCCCCACTGCAAATTAATAAATTTATATTCTTCTTCATAAATCATCTTCCATAAACTTGATTATTGAGATTTAATCATCAGGAAAACTGATCTGCTTCTAATATAAAGAAAAAAGTAAATGTGAGCCTAGAAAACTTAGATGTAAACTTGGCAATAAGGAAAATCATATTTAATGACCATCACTAGAAATTGAATATTAATATATAGAAAAAGTAACATATATACCTAATGCCATGAGTTTTAATAAATGGTAAGTCTCTTAAAGATATTACACTTTAGAAATTATGAAAGAAAGAAGGCTATTCAAAGAGAGTGCAGTATGTGCTAGTTTCTCTACATAAATGTATCTAATTTTATCTCCCAAAATCTTCCAGGGAAGAAATAGACGAGGAAATTGCATTTACAGAAATAAATTAGCTCACTCATAGAAAAAAACCAAGTCAGTGGAATTCCTGGAATTTGAACCAGATCTAAATCTTTACCCATTTCAATATGGCACACTGGCATAGCACATTAACTATAGATATTCTATGAGCGTGACAAACAAGAAGTTATAATTAGGAAAAAGCTATATAAAATAAATAAAATAAGAATATATTTTAACTTCTATGCAATAAAAACTAACAAATGTGATAAAATAATGATGACAATGAGGATTTTCAATTAATGATAGCAGAATCAAGGTATTGTTACTCTACTCAACTCTATGAAATGAAATAACAATAGATAAATATTGAAAATAATAACCCATCTTCAAAAAGAATTAAAAAATGGTTACCAATTCCTCTCCTTCCAAACACACACACACACACACACACACACACACACAGAATGTCCACTAAGTACAGTGAAATGCCGACCAAAACTAGGAAGTAAATATTTCTCCAGATCTCTTGTGGAGTGGAGATTTCTCTAAAAGTAAATGACACATTCTTTCAAGGTCTAGATGATGTAGGAAAGCTATGGAATTATCAGAGAACATTCTCATAGGAACTCGATTCACATCCCTGGTTAGTAGGAGAGTCAAAGCTGAAGGATAAACGCCTTAAAGATGTCACCTCTATTTTCTGTATCTAAGCTTCCTATCCCATAGAAATCTTTGCATATGAGGCAGCGTGGAGAGGCATGAAGAAAGAGAACAATACACTACTACATTCAAGGAGACCCAGGGACCAATCCAACTAGACTTTATGAGCGAAAACCAGCAGAAACAATAGAAAGCAGAAAAATATCTAAAAAGATTCCAGATATTGAAATCATCAGGTATACACTACGAAACAAATAAAAACCTAATAAAACCCATATGCCTAGCAAGACTGAGCAAAACAAAAGGAGAATGCATAAATAAAAAATATCAAGAATTCTTTAAAATAGGACATAACTATAGATTGCACAGATATTAAGAAAATAATAAGAGAATATTATAAACAACTTGTTGCAGTCAATTAGAAGATTTAGATGAAGTGGACAAATTCATAGTAAAAAGTACAATTTACCCAAACTCTCTCAACAACCAATCACCAAGGAAGAAGTAATTTCAATCTTATATTACTCTTCTAGATAAGAGAATAAGATATTATAATCCCCAACTCATTGTATAAGGCTAGTATAACTTTGACAACAAATTCAACAAGATCAGCATAAGAAAGGAAAATTACATGCCAATTTCATTCATAAACATGGATGGAAAATTCCTAAACAGAATATTCACAAACTGAATTCAATAACAAACCAGATGAAGATGACCAAATCTGGGTTTATAACCAAAAACACAAGATTGGGTTAACATTAGAAAATTCAATCCATGTAATACACCACAGAAACAGAATAAGTGAGAAAAATCAAATAATCTTCTCAACATATAGGACATGTTTAGTAAAATATATGTTCATAATAAATATTCTTAGTAAATTATGAGTAGAAGAGATCTTCTTAACTTTATGCAAAGTATCTATAAAATCTTCAAAGCAAATATCATACATAAGAGTACAATATTAAAAGTTTTCTCTGTGAAATAGAGAAATAAAATGATGCTCACTACCAAAGTTTCATTTAATATTTTACTGATGGTACAAAAGTAGAGGGGGAAGGTTAAAAGATTGGAAAGAAACAAACTATTATTATTGTCAAATTAAATAATTGTGGGGGCCGGCCTCGTGGTCGAGTGGTTAAGTTCGCGCGTTCCGCTGCAGGCGGCCCAGTGTTTTGTCGGTTCGAATCCTGGGCATGGACACGGCACTGCTCATCGAGCCACGCTGAGGCAGCGTCCCACATGCCACAACTAGAAGGACCCACAACTAAGAATATACAACTATGTACCGGGGGGCTTTGGGGAGAAAAAGGAAAAAAATAAAATCTTAAAAAAAAAAAATTAAATAATTGTGTAGCTAAAAATCAAAAAAAAATTCAGATATATCATTCGAATTAAAAATATGGATTTGCTAAAATTGCTGTATATAAAAATCAAAAGGCCAAAATTAATTATATATCTATATGCAAGAAAATGTGTTAGAAACGGTAATTAAAGAAAATATATCATTTATACTAGTACCAAGGAATAAACCTCAAAAAGGTCTCTGTAAGAGCTTAACAAATAATAAACCTTTACTAAATAAAACCTAAAAATGTAAAGAGATGCTCCTTGTTTATTTCAATACATGACTGAAAATTGAAATTCTGACAATTCTTTCTAATTTATTGTAAAATATTATGCAATCCTAATCAAAATCCTAATTTGTGAACAGTTAGCTGATTCTAAAATGTACAGGAAATGCTATTGGCCGAGAATAGACAAAACACTCTTGAACTGAACAAAGTGGAAGGACTTGCTGTATCAGATATAAGATTTACTACAAAGCTACACTATTAAAACAACTTAGTGCTAATGTAAGACTAGACAAAGAGGCAAAAGGAAAAAGAGAGAGCAAGAGAGGGCCTAAAAACAGATACATATTTTTATGCACATTTTATGTTTATTTTTAATATTTTATTTATTTATATTTTATTTGTATATTTTGTATTTTATGCACACATGCCAGTTTATTATAATTGATATTACAGAAAATGGCACAGAAAGCATACTCTTTTCAATGAATGTGCTGGAGTGAGATGGTAGGGTACACATATGAAAAACAAAGATGAAATTGACCCCATACCATTTATAAAAATCATCTTCCAATGATTTAGAAACTTAACTGTGAAAGGCAATATTTTGTAAGTGTGTGAAAAGCATTCTTAAATAGGACACAGGAGCACTAACCATAAAAGAAAAGAACGATAAACTTGACTATTTCAAAAATAAGAATTTCTATTCCTTATAAGACATCATTTTAAAAGTAAAAAGACAAGCTACAGAATGAGTGAAAAATATTTACAATGCATATATACAACAAAGATACATAGATATATATAATGTAAAGAATTATAAATTAATTTTTTAATGAGAACAATCTAATTAAAAATGAAAAAAACTTTAATATGCATTTAACAAAAGAAAAAATCCATATGGACAATAAATATATGCAAAGATAGTCTACTCAACAATAATCAGGGAAATGCATATGAGATACAAGTACCCATCCTTCAAACTGGCTAAAATTTAAAAGTCTGACAATACCTTTGCTGTCAGTGTTGGTGAGCAAAGCAAACTCTTGAAATGCTGATGGGAGCTCAGATCATACAGCCAGCTGGGAAGACAAGTTAAAGAAAGTTAACTAACAACCCAGAAATTCTGCTCTTTGTATACACCCAGGAAAACTGTGCGCATGTGCTGATATAGTGGAGACATGACATAAAAGGGGATGTGCAGAGATGATGGGATTGCCGGCAAGGGGCCATGAGCCAAAAAATGAAGGAGTCCTCGAGAAGCTGGGAAGGCAAGGAAAGGAATTCATCCCTAGAGTCTCTAGAAGGAAGGCAGTCCTGCTGGCATGAGACCCATCATTTTGGACTTCCAACCTTCAGAACTGTACGATAATGAATTTGTGTTGTTTTCAGTCACTAAGTTTGTGATAATTTGTTACCACAGCAATAGGGAACTAATAGCAGGATTGTTTATAACAGCCTGTTCTATATAAACATGTAATCATTCTCAATTGCAAAAAAAATCCAAAACAAACTTGAAAGAGCAAACAAATGAAGTAAAAAATAGTTGCAACACATATGTCAGGGGTTAATTTCCCTTACATACAAAGAGTGTCTATAAGTCAATAAGAAAGACATCAGTAACACAATGGGAAAAAGGAAAAAGGAAGTAAATATTTCGCATAAAAAGAAACACAAATGGCTAATACCCCCTATGAAGACATGCTAATCTTATCATATTAGAAAAATATCCATGTTTGCCTGCTGCCATTTCTCTTCAGGCCACCCACAGGCCCAGGTTAATTACCCTGGCTCAGTAGTACTTAAACTTTAGCCTGCAACCCCAGAATTACCTGGAAAGTGTATTAAGAACAAATAATTCTGGGTCCCATCTCCAAAGATTCTGATTCAGCAAATCTGGAGTCAAGAAAACTGCATTTTATACATACTAGAATATACGATTTTGGTGCAAGTGGCCCAAGAAATATATTTTAGAAAGCACTGCTTAGCTTTTGACCTTCCTATTCCTGGATTTCTTCCCAAAAAACCTGAGCCCAGATCCTATTGAGATTCTGCTACATGCATAACTACTAACAACATCACAGGTAAACTATATACACATTACAAACAGGTCAAAGATGGGCACTGCCAGTGCCACAGAAGTAGCCAGAATGATGTCTAGGCAATTATTACACCGTGGAACTGCCACTATCGTCATGATTGGGGATTAGGGGGCGGACTAAGATGGCATTTTTCGGGATAAGTATGCAGCAAGTACGTAATAAGTATGTAAGTAATATACTTTAATTAACACAGAACTAGAAGCCACGCTATTCTTTCTGCACTTATTTGGAAGACAACCCACGCCGAGGACATGAAGTCACAGAGAATCAACAAGGTACCTGTGTCAGGGTGTAAGTATGATTTTAGGGTGTAAACTAATATCATCCTTATGGTATTAACACACTCTTCAGGAAACTGACGTTTAATCGCCATGATTCCTAACACCCACTAAATAACCTGGTTTGCTGGCACCCTGATTGCCATACATAAATTGGCTTTAATGAGGAGACAGTTGTATATCTTCACTGCTATTATCTCAAGGTGACCACTCAGACATGTATTCATAGCAACTGCTCCAGGTCAAAACCAAGACAAGCTTTGTTTACCTTTTGTCCATGCCCCCAGGCCCACTCTAATGAAAACCCTTTAGCTTGAGTCAACTCTAGAACTTACCTGCCTACTGAATTTGACCAACATAGTTTAGGACCAAAAATATTTTGTAAATTTTCTTTCCTCTAACACCTGCTTTCAAGAAATAGAGTTGCCCTTGGATACTTAAATAATATCCACCAGTAACCCTAAACAATGACAATTCAATGGAAAATTTTGCCCTAACATCATTTTTATAATATCTTTGCCTGTATAGATTACATTTTTTTTTCAAAGAAGAATTTGTACTGGAACGTATTGAATTAGCTATCCTCTGTGATATTGTTTTTAAAAATATAAGTGTTAAAGCGCTTACTGTGTGCTAGATGGATATGATAAATGGAATGAAAATATCCTACTACTGTGGAAGTGAGTAAGACAACATTACAGAAGCATAAGAACAATAACTAAATATCAAGAGCATCCCTGAAATTCAATGTATACTTTCATATGAGCAAACGAAATGCTACTGGTTTGATATCAAACATAAATAATAGGACAAACTTACATAAAAAATTCTGCTTGCAGAGCCAGCTATTAAACTCAATAATTTGGTAAACTCTCAGATATGGAAAGGTTTTTTTAGAAGACAATAACATTCAGTCATCAATTCTTTCTTGCTGATGCTGAAAAGTGGCTTGATATTTACATAAATTGACTATAAATCAGGAGGTGGAATTCTTTCCCCATCTTTGGCGCTAATAAACTGTGCAGCCTCTCTGGGCTACACCTATGACCTGGGTAGGAGAAAAGGAGGAGAGGAGAGATTGGATTAGGTCATCTCTAGGGCATCTTTAAGCATGCTTTGTTTCTATGATAGCTGGTACCCCACAAGAGAAACAGAATGGCTGCTGTTTCATTAACTGAAATCCTCTTGGGATTCTACTTTGACATCATCCCTACAACTCTCCCAAGGCGTAACTGCAAACAAGGTGATGGGGCATCAAGTGGCCACTTCTCAGTTACT